>NW_020715950.1:0-28835 GCF_002925995.2 Terrapene triunguis
TCACACAGTGGCCTGCCCCTTCTCCTGACTCTCCAGTCTCCAGCCATGGGACAGGGCCTGGCCAGAGCATCTGGACCCTGGGGCTCTCTGGAGTAGCCCTTGCCCCCAGCTCAGTGCTCATGTCTGGGAGCAGCACGGCTCATGGCTCCAGACAGGGGCAACCATCCAGGGCCATCCTCCATCTCTCAGCTAATCTCTGAGCTGTCCTCCCACAGGGCACCGGCCTGCAGGTATCCCCTGCTCCACTGTCAAGCAGCAAGGTGAATGTCTGCCATGCAGAGAGCCAGGTGCTGGCACCTCAGTCCTCCCTGGATTTAACCCCTCCATTGCCACTGCCCTCCACAGAGATGGTGCCTTATCGCAGCTCCATAGTGCACAACAGCCCCTATCCAACACTTCCCCTCTCCAGGCCTCTGTTCCCCGGCCTGCCCTTTGTCTAGTTGGACTGTGAGCTTCAGGGCAGGGACTGTCCTTCAGAATGTATCTATACAGCGCCCGGCACAATGGGGCCCTGATCTTGGTTGAGATCCACAAGACAAATGATACTAATGGCGATGGGACCGGAGAGCCGCAGTTCAGCTCCTGTGCTGCAGACAGACAGCAGACTGGCATCTGGGCATCCCCCGCCCCCCCCCCCCCGGGCACCAGACTCCCTGTAGCACCAATGGGTGCAGTGTTACCAAGAATATCTAGGAGCTGGGAAGAGCCAGGCAGAAGGGCCAGCTGTGTGTGTCCTCCAGGCTTCAGTCCATGGTGCTCAATGTTCATTGCTGCATGGGAGTGATTTCATCTGGCAGCCCCACGGGAGCCCTGAGAGAGCCAGGTGTGAAATGCCAGCTTGTGATTAGAAGATCAGCATGGACTCTGGTGCTGGCAGACACAGTCAGTGGCTCATTGCTGTTATTTCTAGCCTGAGGCTTAGGATCCTCTCTGACAAGCAGGTGAATAACAAAATGAGCTGGCTGGGGCGGGGATGTGTCCCCACTGCTCTTCATGGAATGGAATTAGAACTAACCTGCTGTGGGTCATCAGCCCTATACTGCTAACAGGAGGGGGATGTTCTAGTAGAGGCTTAGGAGCTTAGGAGCAGATGAATCCCAGTTACCGAGGGGCTGTGGATAGTAGCAGTTTGGCCACAAATTTGCCATAGAAACATTTTCTCTTCCTCAAACATCCTTTTCCATCTGGCAAATGGATTTAAACATGTGATGCGACACCCCATATTCTTCATAGAGATATTGTTATGATACGAATATGGCATGACTAAGATATATTTTATGCAAGACGGGTCATGTGAGGTATCATTGGAAAGGTTATGATTTGCTGAATGTGATTATCCAATTTGTACACATGTATCATTTCTGTATCCGAAGTTAGGAATATTGACTATGTAACAATCACAACTGTGTGTGTACTTGGGGGAACGCCCACCAGACAGCAGGCAATCAGCCTGGATGGGCCATTTAAGAAGGACAATAGGACTTTGAAGATGTTAATCTCCCACCTTCCTGAGAAGCTTCCTGGGATGCTGCTTTGACACTGCAGGGTCATGTGATCATGTCACCTGGTACCAAGTACCACCTGGGACACTGCTGGTATTTTTCCACCGGAAACAAAGGATTCCCGCCTTATGTAAATCCTACGTAAGGCTGGGAAGTGAGTCAATCAAGGCTCTTCTCAATCGCCTCCCCGCCCAAGGAAGACTGCTGAAAGCACCCGAAGAAGCAAAGGAACTAAGCTGGGGAAAGGCCAGGGCTGAGTCCATGCTGAGACAGGGGTCTAGCCTGTGAAGAGAAATAACTGGAACGCTAAGCGCAGAAACTCTGCAGCCTGCCTAAAACAACATTGAGGGTGAGAAATTCGATTTGTAACCTGTTTCTTTAGTGAATTAATCTTAGGCTGCATGTTTTGTTTTATTTGCTCAGTAATCTGCTTTGTTCTGTTTGCTATCCCTTATAATCACTTACCTTTAGTAGTTAATAAACGTATTTCTTGTTTATACCAAAACCCAGTTTGCGCAACTCATAACTGGGTCGGGGGGAGAGGGGGGAAGGGGAGGAGCTGTGCACAACTCCCTCCACACTGAGGGAGGGGGTGATTTTCATGAGCTTATGCTATATACATCTCTATACGGTGCAAAACAATATAATTTTGGGGTTACGCTCCAGAGGGTGTGTGCACAGGAGTGCTGGGCAATCCCCTAGCTGAGTCCTCTCACATAGAGCTGATCACAGGTTCTGTGTGATTCTACAGCTGGGTGTGTCCCTACCTGTGTGTGTGCTGCAAAGGGGCTTGAGAGCCTGTCACAGCAACACAGAGTAAGGGAAACCCAGGCTACTGGGACAGGCGGGCTCAGTGGGACCCCAGCACATCTGGTGGCACCTCGAAAGGGGGGTCCAACCTGTCACAAAACCTCTCCAGCCTCCTTGGTTTGGAGTGCATCAGAAAACAGTGTGTCTTCAGGAAGCATGGTCTTATGGTGAGAGCACAGGTCTGGGAGCTAGAGAGCTGCATTCTATTTCTGGCTGTGCCACTGACACGCGGGGTGACCTTGGGCAAGTCACATTGCTCTGTGCCTCCCCATCTGTACAAGGGGGGTTAACTATTAGAGCTGGGCGCAAACCTCTTTTCTTGGCAAAAAGCGCAGCTTTGACAACACCAAAACATTGTGCCAATTCCTGTCCATTTTGCTGACTGGTTTCAACTGAGAAAAAAAGAAAGAAAATCGAAATGTTTCATGTTGACATTTTCTAACAAAACTTTTAGAAATTTGTTTCAAAATTGCCTTTAATTTTATTTAAAAAACAAAAAAGTAACAAAAATGCCCCAAATGTTTTGTTCGACCCAAAATGAAATTTGTTTTACTTTCAATTCAGTGAAAATTTAAGAAAATTCTGTGTTCGGTTCAACCTAAAATGAATTCTTCCCTCCATTTTTTGGAATTCCCAGTGACCAATAAATCCATTATTTCCCTGCTCTATCAACAAGATCTACCTCAGATTCACTGAGGACTGTCCACGTCTGCGTGATAGAGGAGTCTTGATTTAACAAACCTGGACACGAGCTGAGCAGAAAACAGAATTTCTGTTCCCCGGGAAATCCTGACATTTCGAAATTTGGTTTTGTTCCAAATCAGAACACTGAGTTGCCATTTCTAATTCTTTTGCAAAATGGAAATTTTGCAAAATTTCAATTTGGAAGCATCAAACCATTTTGTTTTGGCCATATCAAAATGCCCGGATCTCCCCGAGCAGCAGGTAAACCTGCTGCCTCTGAGACGCAGCAGCCCGGGTGCCCGAGAAACTCCAGGCAGTCTGGGGGCCCGGCTTTTCCTTGGAATCTGGCTTTCCGATTTGTACCAAAATCCATATGGTCCCACCCACTGATGCCTAGAACATTCCCTGACATTCTGGAATTGATTGGCTGAGTTATAGAGCAGCCTTGAAGCTGAGTGCAGGCAGTGATGTGATAGCTGGGCCTGCGCATTTACTCTCAGTGTGAGCTCAACTCTGAAAAGGGAATGAAAGTTCATAAAGTGTCAAAACCTCCTGTAACAACAAAGGCCAATGGGAAAAGGTGCAGAAGGGAGACAGACAGACTGAATTAGTCCAAACGAGAAGTCCTCGGGGTACCACTCAAGGTCTGTGTTACAATCATGCCTGGTAAAGACGAACAATGGCAGGACTGGAGCAAAATGGATCAAAATTGGTGGGTTCAAAACTAGGCCTAATTGGTGGACAAAATAATGAGGGGGCGGACTATTCTGCCCATCACTCCCTTTCTGTGGGGAGACTGTGGGGAAAAAGAGGCTCCCGCGATGCTGCCGACTGATAGGAGAGGTATCGCAGGGGGACAATGGCTGACAGAAAGAAGGGGAAGGAGTAACTTTCACCATCATGGCTGCCACCTGCACTGGCTCCTGGGACCCTGGGATCCACCATCACATCACTGAGCCTTCGTTGTCCTGAACTCGAGAGATGTCCTCACTGCCGGGCCAAGGAGGGACTCAGACCACAGCGCCACCTCCCCTGGGTCCAGCTGAATCCCAAATACCACCTGGGACTGTCACCTTCACCCCCGCCCTGTGTGTCCTTTTCCTCCCCTACCTTATTTCTTGTCTTTCCTATCTCTCTCCTTTGGCCTTCTATTGAATAAGAGTCTGGCTTACCCCCCACCCCCACCCCCAGGACTGCATATTTTACAACACTGCTCTAAGCCTGTGGCCAGAAAAGCAGCTAAATGCAAAGCCCTAATTACCCAATGCTGGTACAAGTTTGCCAGGTCTCAGAGTGGCTGGTAAAACCACGCACCATGTCTGTGGTTCTCCAGCAGGGAGATTGCAAGACAGTAGCAACACCAGAGACAAAAGCTGGATTTTGTGTCTTTGCTGGTCATGTTGCTCCCCTTTGGTGTGTTTGTCTTGCTTTGTCTTCTAAGAAACAGGCTCGGACTCAAACCCCCACAGCACTAACAGCAGCTGCAACTAACGTCCTCTCTTTCCCCCACAGAGGACAGTTCTCACCCTCTAAGCCAGTGGTCCATAACCTTTTTTATTTGCGGATGCCTTTGGAACTCAATTGTCTGTGTACACAGTGGAGTTCTGTTCAGTCAGTTTTCAGTCTAAGGCCATGCCCGCACTACCACTTATGTCGACAAAACTTATGTCGCTCAGAGGTGTGAATATTCCACCCCCCTGAGCGACATATGTTACGCTGAAATAAGCGCGCCGTTGGCAGGAGAGCTTCTCCCACTGACATAGTTTCTGCTGCTCGCCGGGGTGGCTTTTTTATGCCGACCGGAGAGCTCTCTCCCATTGGCACAGAGCGTCTTCACCACACGCGCTGCAGAGGATCAGCTGCACCAGTCCAGATGCAGGGCTGTAAGTGGCCTTATTTTCTGGACCCCTTAGCCCAGAGGTCGGCAACCTTTCAGAAGTGGTGTGCCGAGTCTTCATTTATTCACTCTGATTTAAGGATTCGCATGCCAGTAATACATGTTAACGTTTTTAGAAGGTCTCTTTCTATAAGTCTATAACATATAACTAAACTATTGTTGTATGTAAAGTAAATAAGGTTTTTAAAATGTTTAAGAAGCTTCATTTAAAATTAAATTAAAATGCAGAGTCCCCTGGACCAGTGGCCAGGACCCAGGCAGTGTGAGTGCCACTGAAAATCAGCTCGCGTGCCGCCTTTGGCACCCGTGCCATAGGTTGCCTACCCCTGCCTTAGCCTATACTGCAGACCCCCAAGGATCCGTGGACCACAGGTTGAGACCCACTAATCTGAGAGACTGTCAGATAGAGGGTTTTCCTTGCAAAGCCTCTCTACTGCTCAAGGGAAAGGGAATGACAACAAAAATGTTGTTAAGATAAAAGCCTTCCTTAGGATTTTACACCTCCAATGCTTTCACTGTTTTTCTTTCTTCTTCTGGATCTTCAGTAGAAAGTTACCAAGATTTTTAAACGGGTTCTTTGCCATGGGACTAAGCAGGTTGAGGTCTCTGTATACCAACCCCCCTGACTTTGTATCCGACTGTTTAACGTTGGACAGCTGCAGGGTCTCGTTAACACCTCTGACTCTCTGGGCCTGATCGTCCATCTAAATTAATACAACAAGCGCCACCCACTGACCAATGCAGATAAAAAGGAACACTGACTAGCTGCCCTTTCTATCAGCCCCATCCATCCTGTGCACTGAAGGAGGTGGGGATCCTGGAAAAGCTACCATGTGAGCTGCATTGGAGACTGTATCCTAATGCCTGTGCACAAGGGGGCAGAGGTAAGGTGATGAGGGCAAAGTGGGTTAAACTAAACAGGAACAGGGCAGCCTCATTCCACAATGAAAGTCTCCATCCAGAAGTTTTCCGGAGGCCAGTCCCAGCCTGCGGAATGAGCTCCCCCAAACCACCCCACCACCCGGCACAGGTTGTGGACCTTCCCTTCTCTATGATAAACACACAGCACCACACATCTACAAACCCTCCCAAAACAAGCCGCTTCACTGCACCCGGTTCGCTGAGGGGAGAACAAACGGCAGGGGATGGGTAGTCATGTGGCTTAGTGCTCCGCTGGAAGGAGCTCAGATACTGCAGTGATGAGTGAGGTATAAAACCCTCTATAGAACTGAATAGCTATTGGGCTTTAAAGTCACACCTGACCTTAATCCAAATTAACTTTCATGTGTAGACGAGCCCTGAGTGACATAGGCAGCTGCTTAACTTTCGGAACACAGGAATGGGAGCAGCCTCCTGGGTCATGGGGTCTGGTAGCTGCTATCACAGGCCACCCCGTCGTATTGCCCTGTTCATAAACGGACCGAGCTCCACCTTCAGATCGGTTACAGTCTCTTGCCCTCATGGTCCTATTGCGAGGCAGTTCCAGCAGCTTTCTCCTCTGGGCAGTACAAAACCTGTTTCTAATTGCTTCCTGGCCAGCTAGCCCCATTTGTTCTTGGGCAACACTGTCTGTTAGCTGCACTAGCTCTTCGCCCTCCCTGGCATCCTCCCCCCCCCCCGCCCCCCATGTATTTCTAGAGCGCGATCAGATCTCTCTCAGCCGTCAGTTTGCCACACAAGCCGAGCCCTTTCAGAGCACATCTACACTGTCGTCAGGGATGATTGTAGCTGGAGCTGACACCTGAGCTAGCTTTGATCGGTGCCAGAGCAGTGAAACCCCAGAGGCGTGGGCATCAGCAAGGGATAACCGCCCGCGTACTGACCCAAGGGTCCGGGTGGGCTTTACAGCTCATGTTGACACTTTCACTGCCACAGCTTCCAGTACCTGAGCTAGCTAGGTCCAAGCTGGCTCCGGTCTGTCTACACGAGCTGCAGTCACCCCTCTGACTGCAGTGAAGCCGCGTGTCTCCTCCAGAACTGTAGCTGAGCCGCCCAGTTGACACCCGTGTGTCCCCACTGGCTCCCATGTATTCAGTCTTTGCAGGATCAGGCCTCCAGAGCCGCTCTCGAACCATCAAACACCCCCCACCAATGGGTTTGTTTCAAATCGCTGCTCTGAGTTTATGAATCCAATGAGTTTGTAGTCCAGTTTGACCCGGCCCGGAGGAGTTCTACACAGCTCTGGCTGGTTCTGTCTGCATTCCAGCAGCAGCTGGGATTGGAACCGGGTGGCAGTGGGGTCTAGTTGGCAGCACACAAGGGGGAGCTGTTGAGCTCAGGTCAACTTCCCAGTGCCTGGAAGCAGCCACATGAATCTGAGTGGAGAGGGGTGGGACTGGGCCCCCCACCCATTTCCACACAGAACAGGTATAAATGCCATGACACTAGACTCAGTGGCCAGGGAAGCTTCTGGGGAAACCGAGGCAGCGCTGAGCATTGATATGGTGAAGATCCCAGCCATGAGTGGGGAAATGGAGACTGTTAAGGGGTACTGAGGACATATGATACCTGCCGGAGGGTGGGGAAAGCCCCAGGCAAGAGTGAAGCCACTGCTTCACTGTGACGGGTTGGATCACAGAAACCCCCTTGGGAGCTGCCACCCGATGTGCCAAGACTACCCCTGCTTCTGTTTTCCCTGCCAGTTCAGGACTCCAGCACCCCGTCTTGCTGAGTCAGACACTCCTGTCTGGCTCTAACACAGACCAAGGATCTGGATCACTTGTCCCAAAGCTGCAAGGTTACCCAAAAACAGCTCACAGGAGTGTGCTTGTCTTTAGCACTCAGATGCCCAACTCTCAATGGGGTCTAAACCCAGATAAATCCGTTTTACCCTGCATAAAGCTTATGCAGGGCAAACTCATAAATTGTTCGCCCTCTATAACACAGATAGAGAGATATGCACAGTTGTTTGCTCCCCCAGGTATTAATACATACTCTGAGTAAATTACTAAATAGAAAGTGATTTTATTAAATACAGACAGTAGGATTTAAGTGGTTCAAAGTAGTAACAGACAGAACAAAGTAAGTCACAAGCAAAATAAAATAAAATGCGCAAATGTATGCCTGATCAAACTAAATACAGATAAGTTCCTCACCAGTTCCAGAGTGTTCCCTTTTACAGGCTAATCTCCCTTTAGCCTGGGTCCAGCAATCACTCACACCCCCTGTAGTTACTGTCTTTTGTTTCAGCTTCCTTCAAGCATCCTGGGGGGGTGGAGAGGCTCCTTCTTTAGCCAGCTGAAGACAAAATGGAGGGGTCTCCCCCAGGTTTAAATAGACTCTCTCTTGTGGGAGGAGACCCCCCTCCTCCCTCCTATGCAAAGTCCAGCTCCAAGATGGAGTTTTGGAGTCACCTGGGCAAGTCACATGCCCCTGCATGACTCAGTCTTTACAGGCCGACGCCATTGTCCACATGGTATCTTGCATGTCTCCAGGAAGACTTCTTATGTGGATTGGAGCATTCCAAGATGCATTGTTTCCCGATCAGGTACTTAACCTGGCAAATTCCTTCCTAAAGAAGCTGACCAAATGCCTCACCAAGCTTACTTAGAAATCAAGCAAGCATACAGCCCATATTCTTAACCTCAAGTAGAAAATGGTATATATGTACAAAGGATTAATAGATATAGTAGACCATGTCACAGGCAGCACAAAACATATTTCAGTTATATCATACATACATTTATAAACACCCACCTATAAAGCCTTATGGGGTACGCTGTCACACCCTCCCCCTGAACTTACTGCCAGAGACTTGGACACTGTCCATGGCGGAGGCAGTATACCTAAAGTTCCTCTTTTCTGGACAGGGCATCTGCTACCCAGTTCTCCTTTCCTTTAATATGAGTAATCTCCATGTCAAACTCCTGTAGGACCAGGCTCCAGCGTAGCAGTTTGGAGTTGGTGCCCTTAGTTCGGTGAAGCCATACTAAAGGTGAATGGTCAGTTAGAATTCTGAACCTCCTATTAAAAAGGTAAGGTCTTAATTGTTTGACGGCCCACACAATGGCATAGCATTCCTTCTCTATAACAGAGTAATTCTGTTCGGCCGGGGACAATTTTTTGCTCAGGAAGGCAATGGGATGCTTCTTACTGTCTTCCCCTGTCTGCATCAGCACAGCACCCAACCCTGTGTCTGACGCGTCAGTGCACAACTCAAAAGGCTTTTCGAAGTCAGGGCTGGCCAGCACAGGCTTCGCGGACAGGAGTGCTTTTACCTTGTTGAAGCCTTTTTGGCATGCCTCTGACCAAATGACCTTATTAGGTTGATGCTTTTTACATAAGTCCGTGATTGGGGACACAACGTCACTGAACCCCACCACAAACCTCCTGTAATAGTTTGCCAAGCCTATGAAGGATTGGACTTGCCTTTTAGTCTGGGGTACAGGCCATTTCACGATGGCTTCCACCTTAAGAGGGTCGGGGGATATTTTACCCCCCCCTACCCAGTGCCCCAGATAAGGGACTTTGGCTGCCCCTATCTTGCACTTGGAGGGCTTCACAGTTAGCCCAGCCTCTTTGAGCGTTGATAGCACGACTTCCAGGTGCTCTCTGTGGTCACCCCAGGTGTTGCTGAATACAGCAATGTCATCTATATATGCCTTAGCATAATGCTGCAAGCCATTTAACACTCTGTTGACCAGTCTCTGGAAGGTGGCACCCGCATTTACCAGACCAAAAGGTAACACCGTGAATTCATAGAGCCCTATGTCCGTGATAAAAGCTGATTTTTGTTGCGCCTCTCCCTCCAGAGGGATCTGCCAGTAACCTTTGGTCAGATCAAAGGTACTAAGGTACTTGGCTTGGCTCAGCACATCCAGCATGTCATCAATTCTTGGCATGGGGTATGCATCTGTTACAGTGACAGCATTGAGTTTTCTATAGTCTACACAAAATCTAACGGTGCCATCTCTTTTGGGGACCAAGACCACAGGGGAAGCCCATGCACTGTCGGAATCCTTAATCACCCCCAAGTCCAACATGCTTTGTATCTCAGCCTGAATTTGCTCCTTCACCTTGCCGGTGGCCGAGGCAAAGAGGAAGGGGGAATCCCCCTCTCCCAAATGGAACTAGCTGATGATCAGTGAAAATGTAACTGACCCTGATGGGGTGGCAGAGGAGATGCTGCTCGCCCCTTCTCAACGTGTGGGAGGGACCCCAAATCCTGACCCACTCCCTGCAGCACAGCACCCCTGGAGCCAGGCTGGGACATTGGGATCAGCACTGACTGCAAGGGGAGAGCGCCCCCTACTGAGCCCCCGCCCTGCTCCCTGCAGCACAGTGCCCCCTAGCACCACACTGGGACAACTTTCTCACGTTCCCATGCCCTTACTAGATGCAGCGCCTAGCACAATGAGCAGCGGATCTCAGCCAGGGCCTGCGGGTGCTTCCAGAACGAGAGGAGTGTTTGCCCTGTACTAACTGTATGGAGACAAGAGTGCCTCATAGTGATGTGCAGCAGAGTCTTGTGTTTTGTAAAGCTGAGGAATGACGTCTGTTCTAATCCACAAGCTTTTAACACTTGAATTCCCCTTTATGAAGCTCCCACACTTTGGCCGCTGCCCTGTGCCAGCCAAGCTGGATGTCGCTGCGTCAGTGAAAGAGAAAGGACTGAATTACTGCGTGAGGAGGGTGTGATATGAAAACCCTTCTCCAAAAGGCGAAGCCCTAGCCAAGACACCAGCTAGTGTCTGAGATGAGCTGGCAGCTGTGAGTATTATGTATTAGCTGTACTGCAGTAGGCCTATATGCTTGGAGAGCTAGGGATGAGAAGCACTATAGAAGAGGTAGGTATTATTACTGTGCTAGGTGCTGGACGAATACTGAGCAAAAAGACAACGCCCTTACAATCTTCAGACTCCTGCCAGTCTGCTCTGTAAGGGGGCGTGGGTGGGGGTGAGGACCCTTCTGTATAGACGGCAATCCCTGTAGCAACCTGCATGTGACTTATAGGGAGGAGCCCAGGTTGCAGGAGGGAAGAGCCACCTGGAAGTTAGTCTGTGTGTACATGGCTGGAATGTCACTGCAAATAGATCTCTTAATCCAAAGCCAGTTTAGTTTTTCAAGCCTCTCGGGAAACAATCCCCAGACACAATGAGCCCGCTGTGCTGACTTTGATGGTGTTACTCCGATCGCTCTCCATGTGGAAGGAAAGTCAGGTCCTGTGTCCCTCTGAGGCCCCTTGCTAGGAACCCCCAGTCCATCCAGAAGCAGGGATGTCCCTGGCACCAGCTGCAAAGGAAATCACTCCAAGTGATTGCCCTTGGAGCATAGCCCAGGCAGATGTGGAGGGAGGTGTGTCTAATTAGTGCAATGTTCTCTCTTTGGTGTTGTGCAACTGACAGCTATGGCCCAACTTGCTGCTGTTCAGGCAGCCCCAGCCAGCTATCCCCATTTCCTTGAGCGCCCTTGTACCTGGCACGCTCCTTAAAAGAGGAGTCAGACAGGCTGGAAGCCAGCGACAATCTGTCTTGTGTGGGTGACGTGTTATTTCTGCAAGGACAGACTGGGTTAGTACTTGGACTGGGAAACCCCAGGCTGCTGCAGGGACTGAGGCAGGGGCTCAATAGAGGGTGGGGTGACGGAAGCTCCCTAAAAGTGGGGGGCCACCTGCACCCAAACTGTGGTCCTACCCCCCTATGCTGCCCCTTCCCCCTGAGACTCCACTCCCACCCCACCCCTTCCCCACATGGCCTCCTGGCCCCCCCGTTCCGGTGCTCCTAGTAGAGGGCACTCACCCCACACAGTCAATGTTGACCCCAATGCCCCAGCATGGCTCTGGGGGGTCCGCTGTGCTGCAGGGAGTGGGGTGAGGAGCTCAGTAGCGGGTGCTCTACCCTCAGAGTCAGTACTGACTGCAATGACCCTATGTGGCACTAGGAGGTGCTGTGTTGTAGGGGAGGGTGTGGGGGGCTCCATAGGGGGCGCTCTCCCCGTGGAGACAGCACTGATTAGAAACCTTTCTAAAAGATCCACTGCAGCTCAGGCAATCGGAGAAGGTACATGTAGGAGCATTTCGCAGGTCAGACTGGCTCAGCATGCTCCCTTTTGGCCTTAATATCTATGAGCCCTACATTGAAATAAGCCCCTCTTCCACCAGAACAAGAGAGTCTGCACGGAGCTCGCACCAGTGTGAAGCCAATTTAAATCAAACCTGTGGAACTTCTATGTGTAGCCAAGTCAAAATTGGCACCCGATTCCCGTGGAAATTCCCACTGTCTGGCTGCTTTGCCAATCCCAGCACACGGGAACAATCCCCATTGTGTCTGAGAACGCTGATCCGCCTACTACACCTGGCCTCTGGGGTGACTGGGATGGAGGAGGAAGACAAGATGTTTTCTCTCCCATTTCAGCTTGTTCACTGTATGGCTCTGCTGGCATGTTGCATCTGGGGCAGTTTCACGGCATTCCTCTGTAGAGTTGTCCCGGTCGACACCCACCGAAGGTGTGTTGCTTTAACTACTAAAATTGTACAACATCCCCTAGTGTGGACGCAGTTATGTTGGTATAAATATGCTTATTATTATGGTTTATTAGGAATATTATGGTAGCACCTAGGAGCCCCAGTCATGGATCACGATCCCATTATGCTAGGTGTTGTTCCTTATCTATTAGGTGTATTACGGTAGCACCAACCATCCCAAGCATGGACCAGGACTCCATTGTGTTATCACTGTACATTATCTATTAGGTGTATTACAGTAATATCCAGGCGCACCAGTCAGGGGCCAGACCCCCGTTGTGGTAGATACTGTACATTATCTATTAGATGTATTATGGCAATGCCCAAGCATGCCAGTCAGGGGCCAGACCCCCGTTGTGGTAGATACTGTACGTTATCTATTAGGTGTATTATGGTAATGCCCAAGCATGCCAGTCAAGGGCCAGACCTCCATTGTGCCAGGTGCTGAACAAACAGAACCAAAAGACGGTCCTTTCCCCTAAGAGCTTCCAGTCAAAGACAAGAGACAACAGATGGAGACAGACAGAGCAGTGGGGGGAGGGGGGGTTACAAGGAAACAATGAGATGTTATTGATCAGCAGGATGGGCCAGGGCCTCAGCGCACTAGCCACCTAACTGGTGTCCAGATTTTCCTCGGCACCGTGGCAAAGGAGAGTCTGCTGGAGGGATGGAAGGAGTCTAAGGAGTGAGTTTTAGAGATGTTTCCGGGAGTGCCTGCCAGGGGTGAGGCCAGCAGGGGAGAAAGTACAACGACCTAACCAGCAGGTGAAGGAGGCTGGGATCATGGACTGATTGGAGGCAGGCGCTGATCCCTCGACAGTGAATGAGAGATGATAGGTCAGGTGGGGTGGGGATAGGATGTGAAGGGCCTCGAAGACAAGCATTTTAACCTTGATGTGCTAGAGAAGGGGCAGCCGATGGAGGGATACAAGCGAGGGGCAACATGGTCAAAGCAACAGGCCAGGAAAAGGGTCTGTGCAACAGCATTCAGAATGGATACGAGCGAGGCATGGCTGCCTTTGTCTAGGCCAGAGAGAAAGATGTTGCAATAATCGAAACGTGAAGTGCTGAGAGCCAGGATGAGTGTTTTCGCTGGGTGCTGACCCTGTACGGGAAGAAGAATAAACGACACCAGTGTAAAGCGCCTTTACACCAGCATGACTGGGTCCATGCTAGCAGCTGGACTGATATAACTGTATCAGTAACAGATCACTCCCCTGGCTGCAATAGCTACACCAGTACAAAACCTGCGACCTTAGTCAGTTTCACAGGAATGGCCTTTGCTTTATTTCTTAGCTTGGTTGCAGTTCACTGATGACCCAAACTTGGGCCAGGTGGGAACGTTCTCAGAATATGAGACAGACGGGGTCTCTCAAAGGGGTGGTGGGACCAGCTGCACTCTCGGGCTGGCGGGAATCCCTGAACAAAGCCGGGATGATCCCACAAACAATGGGGTGGGCATCAGCCTCCGAACCTTCCAAAGTGCTGCCGAGGCCTGCATTAGTAGCTGCCCCACCCTGCCTACAGTGCCGTCCAGCAACTCAGCAGAGCCATGCAATGAACATGCAGCTCTAACACAAAGGCCATGGCTGGGGCTGGCGAGAAGACGAGATTCCTGCCCGCCCAGTATACCGCCCCTGATGATTTACAGTGTCTGTGCATGTTCCCAACTTGACCCAGGATGAAATACTGCCGAGCTGGAAATTAAAATTGGATTTGGGTTGGTTGTGATTTGTGTGATTAATGTTATGGGTAGAAATAAGTTGTCAGAGGAGAGTGCTCTCTGTCTGTCACCATCCATCTGTCCATCTATCCCCATGTGCATCCGTCTCTCTCTCACACACACCCTACACACCCTTCTAGCTGGGTGTCTCTCTAGCTCTCTTGTATTAGCACCTGTCACTGTAGTATCTGAGCTACAATGGCTAAGTGTCATAAGAAAGGCTTTGTATAAGCAGAAGCCAGGAGAAAAGCCCTACAGAGCATGCAGTGCCCATTAATTGACGAGGCAGGAGACAGAATCAATAAGGGCTCTACAAGAGCAGAGCTTCTCGACGCATGCTGCAAATTGGCTATCGATAAAAGGCAGGTGAAATCTGCAGGCCCAACCGCAGCGCCTCGACGGCTGGGCATGTGAATCTGCTAACAACTGTCACAGGCTTTGCGCCCTTTGTGTCAAAGCGATGGCGCCCAGGAGAAAAATAAAGTGCGGAAATGGAAAGCAGGGAGAGCCTGCAAGGGTGATTTCTGTCCCTAATGAAAGAAAGGAACACGTTGTTTTCATCTAAACAAATGAAATTAGGACACAGCCAGTGGTGTACGTAGAAATAATTTCTTGCTGGTACTGCACTCATGGGAGGGACACAAGCGGGGGGGACATGACCTCCCCATGTGACCCTTCATGTGACTCCTCTCTGCCCCGCCCCCACGCTCTCCCCGTCCCCTCCAGTACCCCCGTTTGTATATACAAACACCAACATGCTTAACTACTCACTTCCCCCCCCCCATACATAGCATTCAGTTTGTTTATATGGAATATGGGAGTGGTGTGAGGAGCCATTTCAGCATATGTATGACTTATTAAAAGACACATTTTAAGTAGAACTGTATCCTAAACTGCTTTATGGTATTGTACCTAAACATTGCATTTCAGTGCAGGGTTCAACTTCCTTTATAGGAACAGATTCCTGAACAGAACAGACTCCTGAAACTCTTACCACAAAAGTGGTCCATACTCATGTAAATAGTCCCATTGTCTTCAATGGGATTGAGCAAATGATTAAGGGTTTACAGGATTAGGTTCCAAATTTGTAAATTGTTCTGGATGAAACTGACAATGCCTGAGCTGTCAGATCAGAAGGATAAAGGTGGGCAGATGCGTGATGTCTTAGCTCCGTTGCTAAGATGAGGAACATATTTTCAGCTAAGTTCTTGGCAGATTCCTGAGGCAGCTGATTTAAGGCCGTCAGTGTCTGGCATTATAATCTTCACTTATATTCTCTCACCTACAAAGCTGAAAAATGAGGCATTTGTTTTCTTTGTTTTGCTTCTCCAGTTCCAGTTAACAAAATGCATGTTAGACTAGTTTGGCTGCAAAGAAGAATTCTATGTACACTGGGGACAACACCTGATACCTGTAAGAACTGGGCTGACATGAGAATCCAAACATCCTCTGGTCAGTGCAAGCAGAGGCATTTCGCTAATGATTTGGACGTGATGTGATGCAGTATGGATGTCATGGATAATTCAGACCAAAGGGGAGAAACAGAATCAAAAACACTGTTTAAACACCTTCCATCCCCACCTCCCTTGAGGACTCATGACCAACATAACAGCACAATACATATGCTAATAAACTTAAACAAAGTATTGTGCTGTTAAAGCCATATAAAGAATGAATGCCGTCCCTAGCCATGTTCTGCTCCTTTCATGAGCAGAGCGCAGCCCCCGCCCCCATCCCCTGGATGGAGGGTACCACACTACTTGCACTCCTGGACACAGGGAAGGTGGATAAAGGACTAACGATGCCAGGCCAAGCGGAGCCCGTTTTGGGATGAGAGTATAAAGTGGCTGGTGATGGGAACACAACTGGGGCGAGCTATCTTGGTTTCAGCAGAGCAGTTGATTAGGTTCAGCACTCAAGGCACTAGGGGGTGCTGTACTGCAGGGAGCAGGGTAGGTGACTCCCCAGGGAGCCAGTGTTGACCCCCATGTTCTAGGGGGCAGTGTGCTGCAGGGAGAGGAGCTCGGTAGGAGGCGCTTTCCCCTGGCAGTCAGCGCTGACCCCAATACCCCAGTGTTGTGCTAGGGGGCGCTGTGCTGCAGGGAGAGGGGTCGGGGCTCAGCAAGGGGCCCCTTTACTCTAATACATTTAAATGTACTGAGTTACTGAGTTACCTCCCTGTTCCCCAGCAATACACATGGGGGGGGGGAGGACATGTTTTCAACCAAATGAGTCCTCGTGCCCAGACAAAGGGGGCGGCTTTACCTTGGGTTACAAATATTTCACTCCCCTCCTCTCACGGATGGTCCCCGCCCCCTAACAGCAGGTAAGGAGCATGGTCCCAAGGGGCCAAATAAGAGTGACTTAACCAAGGGCGCTCACAACACAGGCGGCAGCAGCAGAGCTGGGACTAGAACCCAGGAGTCCTGACTCCCCTCCCCCACTCTACTCCATCCAATACTTCCCCCTAAACTGCTTCTCCTGCCAGTACATGAAGGGAGCCGCTGGCAAACCGCTCCACGGGGTCTCGGCAGGGGGTGCGAGCCCGTCCCCGTGGACTCCAGGCGAGGGGTCTGGTCCCCCCCCCCGTCCCTCTGGAGCCCCCTGCTGGGACGAGCCCCACCAGCACCCATCCCCCCGGCGCTGGCTCCCACCACCCAATCAGAGCTTGGCGCTCCCCCCGCCCCCGGTAAGTCGAGGGGGCTCCGGGAGCCGCTCTCAGCCTGGCTGCAGACCCGCGCTCGCAGCATCGGGGACGGGAGAGCGCAGCCCTGCGCGGAGCCCGCCCGCCCGGCGCTAGCCGCCCCCGTCCCGGACAGCGCAGGTGAGAGCCGGGGGCGAAGGGGAACGGGCCACTGGGAGCAGCTTGTGGGGAGGCTAGAGCCCGCCCCCTTCCCAGAGCCAGGGATCGAACCAGGAGTCCTGGCTCCCAGCCCCCCGCTGGAGTTGGGAACCCAGGAGTCTTGACGACCCCGCACTTCCATAGGGGACCCCCCAGTAGCTGGGGCTAGCTCAGCGCATGGCCCAAGGAAACTGATGCCCAGCAGTGCCAGGCTGGGCTAGGAGGGGTCCTCAGGAGCTGAGCGCAGCTCAGTGAGTGGACGGGGGGGGGGGGGGCCCAACTCAGCGGGGGGGGTCTCGGGGGGATGGTTGCAGGACAAAGCCAAGGCACTTGGAACAGCTGGCCGTTTCGGGGGGTGGGGGGTGATGTTGCTGGCTCTGGCTTTTGTGCCCCATCTCTGCTGGATCAACCCCCACCCCTTGCCTCAGTTTCCTTTCTGTTTATATGTTCCCCCTCCCCAGGGAAGAAGCTGGCCAGGATTGGCACGTTGGAAACAGGGACCAGTCCTGACTCCAGCGCCCACCTGCCCTGGGCTCAGAGGCATGGCAGGGTTGCCAAGGATGGATGCAGAGCCCTCCCCGTTGGGCGGCTGGCTGGACAATGGCTCTTGGACACCAGTGCCCACTGCTGCCCCCCACATGGACATGAGCACGCCGGCGGGCCCTGGCAGGAGGGGGCTGTGGATCTTTAATAGCAGTGGGGAGGACACATCACCCCCGTTCCTGACGGATGCTTGGCTGGTGCCGCTTTTCTATGCCCTCGTCATGCTGCTGGGGCTGGTGGGCAACTCACTCGTCATCTATGTGGTGTCCAAGCACCGGCAGATGCGCACAGCCACCAACTTCTACATCGGTGAGCATCCCTCCCATCCCTTCCCTGGCTGGGTGCGCCAGCCCTCCCTAGCCCCTGGGCACCAACCATACCCGTCTGGGTGCCCCAGAACCTGCCCCCCCCAGGCCCCTTCCCTCCCCGGCTGGGTGCGCCAGCCCTCCCTGGCCCCTGGGCACCTTCTCTCACCCAGCTGAGTGCACCAGCACCTGACCTCCCATACCTCCAGGCACCATCCCTCCCCTGGCTCGGTGCCTCAACCCCATCCCCAGGCACCATCCCACCCCCGGCTGGGTGCACCAGCCCTCCCTGGCCGCTGGGTACCTTCTCTCCCCTGGATGGGTGCCCCAGCACCTGCCCACTTGCTTCTGGACACCATCCCTCCTCTCCCCTGGTTGGGTGACACAGTGCCAGCCCCCCCCCCCTTTGTCCCTGGGCATCTTCCCTTCCCTGTCTGGGTGCCCAACAGCAGCCCTCCCATCCCCTGGCATCTTCCCTCCCCTAGCTGAATGCCCCAGCTCCAGCCCCCCTCACCTCCGGACACCATCCCTCCCCCAGCTGGGTGCTCGAGCACCAGCCCCGCCCCCATTCCCGAGCACCATCCCCCTCCACCCCAGTGGGTTCCCCTGCCTCAGTTCCAGCCCCCCTGCTCCTGGGTGCCTCACCACCCTCCTGGTGGATGCTCCAGAACCACCCCCGCCAACCTCAGTGCCTGGATGCCTTCCCTCCTGCTGCCCCCCCAGTGCTAGCCCCTGCACACCACTCCTGGCCTGAAACACCCCTCTCCATCAATGATCATCATCATGGCTCAACAACATGCACTGTACTGTCCATTAGCAAGAGAGTGGCACTGGGCTCCCCGCAGCCAATGCCCCTCAATCATGAGACACAGCCCCCTGCTATCCTAGCCCAGGGATCCCTCAACACCCCTGACTCTGGAAATTCCCTGTAGCACTGCATTCCCCCCATTATAACAGAGCACCCAGTCTGCTGTGGGTGGGGGTCCATACTTGCTTTCTGTTTAAAGAGGGACTATTCTAAGTCCTCTGAAATCCACACACTGACTCCAATTGTCTTGAAAATTGCTACATCTCATGGGGGCTTGGGGTAGAGTTAGTGACCCAAATTTGGGATTGTGTGAGAAAGGGGTTCCCGAGATACAGCTCCCCAAAAACCCAGCTCTTTACAACACCAACCTGTTCTCATGTCTTTAGCCAACAGCAGAGGCTCAAAGTACTACAGCTGTGGTCCAACTGATCTCAGTTGCTCAGTTAGTGCATGGCACCCACTGGAAGCAAACTTAGGCTTGGTCTACACTAACCCCCCAAATCGAACTAAGGTACGCAACTTCAGCTACGTGAATAACATAGCTGAAGTTCTAAGTACCTTAGTTTGAACTTACCTTGGCCCAGATGCGTCAGGCAGGCTCCCCCGTCGACTCCGCGGTACTCCTCTCGCCGAGCAGGAGTACCGCAGTTGACGGCGAGCACTTCCGGGTTCAACTTATTGCGTCCAGACAAGACGCGATAAGTCGAACCCAGAAGTTCGATTGCCAGCCGCCGAACTAGTGGCTGGGTATAGACGTACCCTTAGAGTTGAGATTTCTGGGTCAGAATACGTTGAACTGTCAGCCCAAAGAGACTGAACTTGGCATGTGTAGCAAGAGGAGGGTTCTGTTAACAGCAGCAGAGAACATATATTAAAGTGAGTGGGTGGCTCAAAGGCCTGGAGCTGTAAATCTTCAGCCTAAATTGCACCTGTGTGCTAAGTTTGAGCCCTGCTGGGGGCAGCTTTCAGCTACTGTGTCTCAAGCATGTCCTTGTTCCTTCTAAAAGTTTTCCCGAGGCCAAATTTTCTAGTGTAAGAGCGACATTGTAAAGTGCTCTAAAATCCCCAGGCAGGCTCTGATTTTGGATGGACAAGGAAACCAGTATTGATTAAACAGAGCAAAGGTGACAGACTGTTAAGATAATGTAGGCAGGTTTCCTGAGCAAGAGCACTGAGTGTGATCAGAGGAAAGCAAGTCAT
Organism: Terrapene triunguis; assembly: GCF_002925995.2. NCBI lineage: Eukaryota > Metazoa > Chordata > Testudines > Emydidae > Terrapene > Terrapene triunguis. The sequence continues at coordinate 19,777 of NW_020715950.1, forward strand.
TGGGTCAGCTGTTCCAGGGGTTCCAGATGCACATCCCCCCCAGTGTGAGTGGCTCAGATTCTTATAGCGTATCTGGGGCAGAGCACGGGAATATGGGGGTTTCGGAGAACGGGGGGGGAGCAGTGCTGGGGGTTGGGAGGGTGCAGGTAGGAAAGTTGGGGGAATAGAGAGAGAAGTGTTTGGGGCTGCAGTGAGGGGGGCCACTAGGCGATAAATGGTGGGGCAGTGGCTCTGGTTGGGGGAAGACAATGGGGATAAAGGGGAGTAGGCGGGAGGCTGGCATCTTCAAATGGGAGTGGAGAATGTGGGGCTGACAGGCGCCCTGCCCATAATTCCCAACACTACCCACTCCCACCCAGCTCTTCATTCCCAGCGGGCTGTTCTGAGTGCATCAGGAATGAGGGACTCAGCCTGGGCTCTGGGGCTCATACAGCCCCAATCACCCAGTGCCAACCAATTATTGGCGGTTTATCCCTATGGGGAAGGGCAGGCCTGTTATCCCCATAGCAGAGGGAGGGAACTGTGGCACAGGAGAGACCAAGTAATTTTTCCATGTCTGTGACTGAGCCAGGCATTGAACCTTGGGCTTCTGGATCCCAGGCTGGCACCTGAGCCACCGAGCCCCCCCCCCATTGTCTGGCCAGTCACCACCATGGTCCCTCCCCCTGATCCCAGTTCCACATCTGTTCCAGCAAACCTGGCAACCACAGACATCATCTTCCTGGTGTGCTGTGTCCCTTTCACTGCCACGCTCTACCCCCTGCCCAGCTGGATCTTCGGTGACTTCATGTGCAAACTCGTCAACTACCTGCAACAGGTAGGGCTGGCTGGCTGCGGGGAGGGGCTGGTTGGGCTGGGGGTGCAAAGATGCATGGGTGAGTGTGTGCATAGGTGTGCTGGGGAGGGACATGCAGCAGCTGCTGATACTTGGGGCGCTTTACAGTGCCAGGGCCCTGCCCTGCAGGGAGGGTGGTGCTTGGCAAAGGGCCCAGGGCCCCCCAATTGCCTTTGCCTTGGGTCACTGGGCCACCCTTGCTCTCTGAAGGTGACAGCGCAGGCCACCTGCATCACCCTGACGGCGATGAGCATGGACCGCTGCTATGCCACCCTCTACCCGCTGCAGTCGCTGCGCTACCGCACCCCACGCGTGGCCATGGGCGTCAGCGTGGCCATCTGGATCAGTGAGTGGGATGTGTCAGGGCTGGGGGAGAGCAAAGAGCTGGGGAAGGGGCCCCCTAGGGGTGATGGAAGGAAGGGAAGGAGGGAGGAGAGCTGTGTCCCTGAACATGCATCCAGGACACCGACCCTGCAAAGCTCTTGTAAAAGGTTTCCCAGGGATTCCTGGCCTGATCCTGGCCAGTCCTGAGCCCAGCAGCACAGCCCCATACCCAGCACAAGGTCTCCTCTGGGATCTCTAAACAGAGGCAGAGGGAATTTATATTTGTGCCTTGGCATCTGATGGTCAATAGAAGCTTCCACCTTCTGTTCTGATTCTATCCCACCAGCACCCACAAATCTGCTAATTCACCTCAATCCAATCCACAGCCCCCTGGTATCCCAGCCCAGGATCCCTACACACAGAGCTCGGCTGGCACCTCTCAATCCCAACCTGTATCCCCTGCTATTCCAGGCCTTGCCTCCCCACCTCATCTCTGCTTTTGCCCCTCAATCCTGACCCACAGCCCCCTGCTATTCTACTCTCCTGGGTCTTTGCTGAACAGAGACGGATGCTAACCGAGAGCCATTGCTGATCAGCCTCAGCCATTCATGAATGTGCCAAATCAGTTCTCCTTATGCTCAGAGCCATAGCTGGACCCCAGGTCTCCCCAGAGCACTGGCCCCGTCATGCCTTTCACCCCTTTGCCCTCCTGTCCCCAGGCTCCTTCCTTCTCTCGCTGCCCATTGCCATGTACCACCGCACTGAGGTGGGCTACTGGTATGGGCTGCGCACCTACTGCATCGAGGCCTTCGCCAGCAAGATCCAGGAGCGCAGCATCATCCTCTACACCTTCCTGGCTGTCTACCTGCTGCCTCTGCTCACCATCTGCCTCTGCTACTCTGTCATGCTCAAGCGTGTGGGGCGCCCCATCGTGGAGCCCATCGACCACAACTACCAGGTGAGCCAGGGGCAGTAAACTGGGGTGTCTGTATTGGGGACCCCCTCTGCCCAATATATCTGGAAGCCCCATCACCCAGCCTCAGGACTTTTCTCAATAGGGCATGGAGTCCTCACCCGCAACTCCCCTGCTCTAACCACTAGACCCCACTCGCCTCTCAGAGCCAGGGATAAACCCAGGAGTCCTGGATCCTAGCCCCCCTGCTCTAAACCAGGCCTCTGTTCCTGCTCCCCTCTCTCAGCAGGTACAGCACCTGTCCGAGCACTCTGTCGCCATGAGGGCCAAGGTGTCCAAGATGGTGGTGGTGATCGTGGTACTCTTCACTGTGTGCTGGGGCCCCATCCAGCTCTACCTCCTCTTCCAGGGCTTCTATGGCAGCTTCCAGGCCAACTACGAGACCTACAAGATCAAGACGTGGGCCAACTGCATGTCCTACGCCAACTCCTCCATCAACCCCATCGTCTACGCCTTCATGGGTGACAGCTTCAGGAAGTCCTTCAAGAAGGCTTTCCCCTTCCTCTTCCGGCGCCGGGTGCGGGACGGCGCCGTCCTCTCCGGCTCCCGCAATGCCGAGATGAAGTTCGTCACTGAGGAGACCTAGTCTCAGCCTTAGGCGTGCCAGCCCTATGCGGCCTGCTCGTCCTGGCTGTGGACGCTGAGGTGGTAAATCCAATATGGCTGCTGGGCCACACTGACACTGCTCAGGGCAAGAGGCACCATTCAATGGAAGCTGTGGTGACTGGCTGTTCAGAATCCCTGGCTTGGAAGGGGCCAGTGATAATCAGGGCCAGGGGTTCTTCCCAAAGTGCCTTCTTATTTGGGGTTCCTCTGTGCTCAGGCTGAGGCATCCTCACAGTCCAAATACTGAGGCAACCAGAAACAAGCGGACACTTTGGGAAGTGTGTGTCCTAAGCCAGATGCCTTCCTTCCCTCCCTCCGCCCCAGCGTACCAGTGTCCTCGGCACATCATCGTAGCCTTGAGCATCCCTGCTGGCGCCTCAGGGATCTGCCCAGAGCATCTGGAAATAAAACTCTTTGGCTTTGTAAGGAGACATTGGCCTGATGTTTGGGGTGGGGGGCGTCTGGCAAGGTGTCTCCTATGCCAGGCTGGAGGATTGAGAGTGAAGTCTTCCCTCCGAACAAGGGGGCCAATGGCTTAATAACTCATCCACAGGGACCTGGGCTGAGACACACACCCGCCCCAGGCCCCTCTGCCCCAGCCGGTGACTGGCCCTCGGTGAGCAGCACCCTGTAGGCCCTAGAGCACAGGGCTCTGCTGGATCTGTCCAGCTTGTAGGTCCCCTTATTGCTCTTTGCTGCTCCCATCAGTCCCCCTGTTATGCCTGCCCCACAGCTCCACGCAGCCAATGGGGTTTAAAAACAAAGCAACTAGTCAATGACAACAACCCTTCCATGTAGGCTTGTTGGCCAATCCAAAGTAGTGGCTCAGCCAACCGGGGTGGGGGTTCTGTGTGGGGAGGGTTGGGACTGAAACAGACAATATCCACCCCCTTCCCAGTGGCCATCAGGGCGTCCTGAAGGCTGTGGAGTGTGGGTGGGTCAGTTTTAGGGCACCTGAGCAGGGGGTTCTTGAGCCTGCTGCAAAACCTATTCATGTGGGAGCTCCCTGTGCAGCAGGTGTGATGGCCACCATCTTGGCAATATCCAAAGCTAAAAGCCAGGGCTGCTGTAGATAGCTTGAGTTACAAAACCAGGGCTGGGGCTGGCACAGCCACCTGTCCTGTGCAGATCAGCCACAGAGATGGCAGCCATCTTGTTGCCAGAATCACTGCAGACTGTTTCACAGGAGAAATGCACAGACTCTGCTCTCCCATCTGTGTTCCACATCCTCCAGAGTGCAACCACAACAGTCACAAAATAAAAGCTCCCTAAATAACCCCCTTCATCCAACAATTTCAGTGTCTGCGAAAATCTGCTGGGGTCGTGATGGGTTCATGGGCAGAATGGACTGAGTAAAGTGTTTGCAGTGAGTAGCTGTGCCAGTTCTGTCTACAGTCGCCCAGCAGTCAGAGGATGCCAGCAGCCAGCGGAGAAACACCTGGATTGTCATCCCTTGCATTTAAACAGTGCCTTGCGTCCCACAGTGCTAGTGCCCCAGGAATGCACCTGGGAGTGGGCAGCGCCAGCCCCGGTGCTGGTGCAAAGGGGCACGAAGAGGAGCCACAAGGGGGAACAAAGCTCCTCCGAGCTGGTTGGAAAATTTTAGTTGAAACCATTTTCTATCAGAAAATGCCATTTTGGTTAAACCAAAAATTTTGGCAAAATCTTATGGACTTTGATGAAATTTTGCTTAGAAAACTGGGGAGGGGGGGATTTGAAAATGTCAAAACAGTCAAAAGTTTTGAAAATGTCAAAATTGCAACATTTTCAGGAAAAAAGTTTGGATTTTTGGCTTTTCTTTTGAAACAACTTTTCATTGAGAATTTTACATTTTATATATTGAAAAATCAAGGGTCAAAATCAAAATATTTTGTATTTATCAAAATCAAAGCATTTGGATTGCCCTGAAACAATTTTTCCTCAAGAATTTCATTTAGTGAAAAATGTTGAAATATCCTGATTTGGGACTGGGGTTTGGGGTTTTTTTGGATTTTTTTGCAGGTTGGAAAGTCCATTTTTTGACCAGCTCTGCTCCGCTGTACAGAACTGCCCCATGGAAACCCATGTGCTCCATTATTTCTTTGGGTACATCCTTCCCTTATGGCTAGGCTACCGGTACAAGGAGCTGGTGCTTATACTAGGGAAAAGTGTATTTTTAACTCCACCAGAACACCCTGTGCTAACATTACAGCTTGCCTTGGCCACAATGGGGTATTTAACGTTAGTTATTGCACAGTTAAAATACAACTTTTTAGCTAGTGGTGACATGGACAGAGGCACTGAATGAAAGAAGGGTGGTGCAGTTGTTAGCGCACAAGCTTAGAAGTGAGACAGCTAGGATTCAATTCCCTGTTCTGTCACCAACGCCCTCTTGGGCCTCAGTTTCCCAATACGTTACGGTGTAGTCTATGAATACATGATCGCATGCTAGTTTTTCCACCGGACCCCTGCCTGATTCAGTGCACAGGATGGATGTATTCAATAGGTTGCTTTCTCCTTGTTCAATGGTGTCCCCTGACTATTGACTGAACGTGATTCATATCCTGCTCTGAAGACAGAATTATTAATTTCTTCTTGGGCTTTTCTAGGGTGCTCATCACTATAACATCCGAGTGCTTCACAGCTATTAAAGAAGAGGAGGCATGACTCCCATTTCACAGATGAGGCACAAGGAGATTAAGGGCAAGAGAATCCATTAATTTTGGGTGTCTAATATGAGACACCTAGGACCTGATTTTTTGTTACACAATAGATAGCATGTTCAAAGCACAGCTCCTACTGACTGCGGGTGCAGCTGCAAGTGCTCACGGTCTTAGGTCAGACACCCACGAAATGAGGAATACACAATTAGTCACTGCCTGTGAAAAGTGTGGTTTAAGTGACTTGACCAGCAGCACACAGGAACTCAGTGACAGAGACAGGAATAAAATCCAGTTCTCCAGGGCAAAATTTAACTATCTCAACCATGAGATCCTCTTTTCTCAGCCTGCCACTCCCTGGCTCTTTCACTACATAGCTTCTAACATGTTCAGGGAATGAGGCAGGGGTTCTACAGACTTCACTGTACAACCCTAGACCAAGTCCAACCTGTATACTGAATGAGACAGGGGTTTGTGACAAAAATAGTATGCAGTCATGTAATGAAAGACTGTGCCATAATGTATATGCACAAGGAGCAGAGTTAAGGTGACACAGCCATCCTTTATTCTGGCATTTCCTAACTTTTGAGTGCTTGACTGCCCACTCCTTGCCCATTTTGAGTGCCCGCTCCTTGCCCATTTCACTGATTCCCAGCCTCTGTCCCAGCTCCTCGTCTGATCTCAGTCCCACCCCACCTTCATTTCCCTTTCTGGTTCTCAGTCCCAGTCCCCTCTGTCCCCTGGTGCAAGTCCCAGTCTCCTTACCCAGCTGGTCCCAATCTCTCTCCACCCCAAATCCTAGTCCCAATTTCCTTCTCTCTCCTCCCCACCAGTCTTCAGTCCCAGGCTCCTGCCCAGATTCTGTGTCCCAATCTACTCCCCTGCCTCTCACCTAGGACTGGTCTGCTTAGCCTTAGACTGGAGCATACTAAGTTTAGCCAAAGTCTTTAGGGATATTTAACAGCAAAGCTCTAGCAAGTCTCAAACTGTGATTTTTTTAAAGGCTTAGAATTTGTTCAAATTTGGGTGAATTTTCACCAGAAAAGCAAAAGGCACATCCCTCATACGAAAGCAACTCCTCAGCCAAATTTCAAGTCCCTGCTTCAAAGCCGGGAGTGCTAGAGCTACTCAAAGAATAGGTCACGAGATTTTTTTAACATGCACAAAAGAACATATCTTTCCCCAGCCTCGTTCTCAGAAATGGATAAAGTCTGGCAAAGTTATAAGCGACTGAAAACAGGGTCTTATAACTGGAAGTGTCAGGCTTATAATCAGGGCCGGCCTTAAGGAATATGACATCCTGGGTGAACTTGTATTTTGGGGCCTCTGGCTCCAGCTGCCTCCCTGAGCTCCCCACCCATGCCCATGGCCATATCTGCCTCCCCACCACTCCCTGCATCACCCTTGAGCCTCATTGTCTCCCCCCCCATTGCCCCAAGCTCCCTTCCGCAGCCTCACACCCGAGGCCCACCTCACTCCTTGCCTCTTGACCATGGCAGATCCCCCGACCATGGTGCTCTGGGTAGTCGCCTGCATTGGCCTGCTCCCCACCTGACCCTGCACACAGACATGCTCCTCAGAAACACAGCAATGCAGTCCACTGAAACCCCCCAGCGTTCATACCACGCACCCTGTAGGAACTAATGTTTGGTCAATCATTCGATCCCTTGAATTTATTGACCACATATGTCATGTGCTGCTGGATTTCTTCCCCAGTTGGCTGAGCAAAGCTGTGTAAATGACTCCCACTGTTGCCCGAAAGTTTGTGACTAAATAAATATCAGTGAAACTCCCCAAATCCTCTCCTACTCCTGACCAAATTCTAGGGCCTTCCAGCCAGTATACTCTGATGTGACAGGAGGGTGAAGGACGGCGGTAGCTCAGCTGAGGCAGTGCCGGCACCCACTGGAGTGGAATCATTACAGCAGGTAGCAAATTGCCAAATTTTGATTTTTCATGCACATTTTTGTCCCCAAATCGATTTTTTGCTAACACCCTCCCCCTGACTCCAAAAAAAATTGTTAATGAGAAATAGGTGTCCAAAATGTTTGGGCTTTTCGATGAGCTGTATTTTAAAATATAAAAATTTGGAAACAGGAGTAATTTTTTTTTAATCAAGGCAACATTTTGTGCTGTTTTTTCAATCAGCTGTGATAACAGTGCTATATATTGATATCATTGCTCTCTAATCCCTGTCCCCACGCAAGGAGTCCCTAGCGCTTTTCAATGCTAATGAATTAACCCTTGCACTCCCTGCGTGGAGGTGAGGAAATACTGTTTTTTCTTTCCATTAGTTTAGGCACTAGATTGGAACTCAGCAGACGTGGGTTCAATCCCCAGTTTTGCCACAGACTCCCTGTGTCACCTTTGGCAAGTCCTGTCATCGCATCGTGCCTCAGTTTCCCATCTGTAAAATGCAGATGTTAACCCTTCCTTTGTCAGACTGTGAGCTCTTTGGGGCAGTGATTGTCTTTCACTCTGTGCAGCACTTGGCATGATAGGGCTCTGCCATGACACACTTAATAATTTTCTCTATTTTACTGATGGGGAAACTGAGGCATAGAGAATGGAACCAATTACCTTGTCACATAATAAGCCTACTGCAAAGCCAGAGATGGAACCCAGGAGTCCTGACTCACAGAACCGCACCCCCATGGTCTAACCACTAGACACTACTTCCCTCCTAGAGCTGGGACTAGAACCCTGGAGTCCGGACTCCCAGGCCCCTGCTCTAACCACTAGACCCCATGCCCCTCCTAGAGCTGGGGATAGAACCCAGGAGTCCTGTCTCCCAGCCTGCCCTCCAACTTTAAGCACTAGATCCCCCTCACCTCCTGGAATAGGGGCAGGGAGGGGGTGGAGTTGGGGCCTGGACTTTGGGGAAGGGGATGGAATGGGGGCAGGGCAGGGGTGGGAGGGGGAGGGGCCTCATGGAAAGGGTAGGGTTGGGGCGGGGCTGGGGGCAGAGGCGGGGTTGAGCACCCACCGACGGGAGCAGAAGTCGGTGCTTATGCCCCCACTCCCTAGTGCTCCAACATACACATCTTCCCTGCCCCCTCACAGCCCAGCACCCCCAACCCCTGCAAGAAATCAACTCCCCCACGCCCTGCCTTCCAGCCACACTCACTGGCCCTGCTGGGTGGCAACTGTGTCTGCCAGGCTGAGCCTGGTCATGGGGCGGGGAATCGCTCCGGTCCCTCGGGAGTGGTGTGATCAGCCAGGCCAGGGCCTGCCCCGGCCGGGCTCCCCCAAAACGCACTTCCCCTGGAAGGGCCCAGCCAAGCTCTCCGCACTGTCCCCTTCCCCCCGCACTCCCCCAGCTGAGAGTGGCCAGGCTTCTGCACCAGTCCCAGGCAGCTCAGCTCTGGGGAGACAGGCGAGGTCCCACAGAGCTTGTCCACAGCCGGAGCTGCACTGGGGTCTGGCCAGTGGGCAGAGAGGAGCAGGGGAGTGAGGCTGAGGAGGCAGCCGGTGGGCAGGCCAAGAGGAGCAAGTGGTGGGTGGGGGGACCCAGAGGGGTCTTGGGGTGCAGTGCAAGCGGAGCAGGCCGGGGCCCCTTCTGAGCATGGGCCCAGCTCCATGGAGCCACTGGAGCCATTGTAAACCTGTGACTATATAAGCCAACCCTCAGTCATAGAATCATAGAATATCAGGGTTGGAAGGGACCTCAGGAGGTCATCTA
>NW_020715950.1:31835-34865 GCF_002925995.2 Terrapene triunguis
TGACCTCTCGAGGTCCCTTCCAGTCCTAGAATCTATGAATCTATGATGCAGGCTACAAAAGCTGACTCACCCACTCCTGGAATAATTCTCTCCCTTGACTCAGCTGTTGAAGTCCCCAAATCATGATTTAAAGACTTCAAGTTGCAGAGAATCCTCCAGCCAGCGACCCCTGCCCCATGCTGCGGAGGAAGGCGAAAAACCTCCAGGGCCTCTGCCAATCTACCCTGGAGGAAAATTCCTTCCCAACCCCAAATATGGCGATCAGCTGAACCCCGAGCATGCAGGCAAGATTCTCCAGCCAGACCCTCCGGAAAAAGTTCTCTGTAGTAATTTTTAATATCCCATCATTGACCATTGTTACTAATTACCAGCGATGGCACGTTATTGACCTATTGACTAAAATCACGTTATTGATGAGGCCTCACCAATGTCGAATAGAGGGGAATGATCACATCCCTCGATCTGCTGGCAATGCCCCTACTTATACAGCCCAAAATGCCATTAGCCTTCTTGGCAACAAGGGCACACTGTTCACTCATATCCAGCTTCTCGTCCACTGTAACCCCTAGGTCCTTTTCTGCAGAACTGCTTCCTAGCCATTCGGTCTCTAGTCTGTAACAGTGAATGGGATTCTTCTGTCCTAAGTACAGGACTCTGCACTTGTCCTTGTTGAACCTCATCAGGTTTCTTTTGGCCCAATCCTCTAATTTGTCTAGGTCTCTCTGTATCCTATCCCTACCCTCCAGCATATCTACCACTCCTCCCAGTTTAGTGTCATCTGCAAACTTGCTGAGAGTGCAGTCCACGCCATCCTCTAGATCATTAATGAAGATATTGAACAAAACCGGCCCCAGGACTGACCCCTGGGGACTCCACTTGAAACCGGCTGCCAACTAGACATGGAGCCGTTGCTCACTACCCGTTGAGCCCGACGATCTAGCCAGTTTTCTATCCACCTTATAGTCCATTCATCCAGCCCATACTTCTTTAATGGCACTGTTCTCCCATTGGTCACTCTGCGGGGGCGTTCTGCCCCTCATCCTGCCCCTGGCCGCTCTAGTTACATTGACAGCTCTTCCAGGCAGGGACCAACTGCTACTCTGTGTTGGTGCAGCGCCTAGCACAATGGGGCCCCAGCCTGGGGTGGCCCGCTGTTCATAACAATACTTTGGTTTTCAATAGACAACTAAATATCCTGCCCTTGGGGTGCTTTCATTGTAATCACTGAGGAAGGAAACCAAGTCCGAGGTTTTTTCAGCATTAGAATTTCCTCGCGGAAGCAAGCTGAAAAGCCGATGGGCATTTGACAAGCTTTGCTCTAGCAGACTTCAGCGATCTGTCTCTCTTTCCCCTACCCTTTCCCTTGTGTTTCTCTTTCAAATTCCTTGGCAAATGCTAAGAACATTCATTCAGCTTCTGGCCTGTATTATCTGGAAACTCTTCAGTAAACGTGGAAATGATTAAGCTCAGAATGAAGTGGCATCTAACTGAGCCCTGCCTACAACACTAACACAGAAGCCACAGCCTGTTGCTGTAGCTATGTTGGTCCCAGGGTATTAGACAAGGTGGGTGAAGTAATAGCTTGTACTGGTGACAGAGACAAGCTTTCGAGCTCCCCAGAGCTCTTCTTCGGGTCTGGGGAACTTAGGCCATGTCTGCACTACCACTTATGTCGGTAAAACATATGTCGCTCAGGGGTGTGAAAAAACCCCCAGCAGAGCTTCTCCTGCCGACATAGCTACTGCCGCTCGTTGGAAGTGGTTTAATTATGTCGATGGGAGAGGTCTCTCCCGTTCATAGGCGCTGACTCCGTGGGTGCTCTGGGGCTGCAGCACCCACGGGGAAAAATTGGTGGGTGCTCTGCACTCACCAGCAGCTCCCCGCCCCGCCCCGCCCCTCCACCCCGCCCAAGCTCACCTCCACCTCCGCTCCACCTCTCCTCCCCTGAGCGCGCCGCGTGTCCGCTTTTCCCCCCTGGCTCCCAGTGCTTTTTGCATGGCAAGCACTGGGAGGGAGGGAGGGGGGAGGAGGGGGAATGCAGCGCGCTCGGGGAAGAGGCGGGGCCAGGGTGGGGAGGAGGTGGAGTTGGGACGGGGACTTTGGGGAAGGGGTTGGAATGGGGGCGGGGCAGGGGGGAAAAGGTGGAGTCAAGGCGGGGCCAGGGGCGAGTGGGGGCGCGAGCATCCACCGGCACTGGGGAAAGTTGGCACCTGTGCTCCCATTGGTATAGAACTGCTACATGAGAGATCTTACAGTGACGCAGCTGCATCGGTACAGCTGTGCCCATAGGCCGTGCATGAGTCTTCCATTTGGGGAGGCTTACTCATGAGTGTCAGAAGCTCCCTAGAAATGGGGGGTGTGGGAGGGCTATTGGTGTGTGGACTTTGCCCCCCCCCCAAGGCCCATCCCTGCTCCGCCTCTTCCCCTAAGGATCCACCCTCGCTCCATCTCTTGCTGCCTCCACTCTGTCCTCGAGCCCCCTGTCTGCCCTTCTCTGCCCCCTCCCCTAAACCTGCCCATCATCTCCTCTCTGCGTCTCCCCGCGAGGCCTGTCCGCTGGCCAGCTGGCCTCTTGCTCACTTGCTCGCTCCCCTTCGCTGCGGAGAGGAGCGAGTGGTGGGTGGGGAGCGCCCAGGGAGAAGAGACGGAGTGAGGATGGAGCCTCAGGGGAAGAGGCTGAGTCTGGGCAGGGAGTTGGGACAAAGTGTGGGTGGGGCCAGTGGCCAGGGCCGGCTCCAGGCACCAGCCCACCAAGCTTGTGCTTGGGGCGGCACTTGGAGGGGGGCGGCGCGGCGCTCCGGCCGCCGGGGAGAGCGGGGCCACAGCCGGGCTCGCCGCCCTCCCCGCGGCGCTCTGGCCTCCCTCCCCCCCGCGCCCTCCCCCCGGCCGCCAGGGGGAGAGCGGCGAGCCCCTGCCGGGGCTTACCGCCCTCTCGCCGCCCTGCCCCCTGCGCTCTGGCCACCGGGGGGAGAGCCAAGCCCCAGCCGGGGCTCGCCGCCCTGCCCCCAGTGCTCTGGCCGCCGGGGGGAG
>NW_020715950.1:34965-40760 GCF_002925995.2 Terrapene triunguis
GCTTTTTTGCCTGGGGTGGCAAAAAAGCCAGAGCCGGCCCTGCCAGCGGCCGCTCCAGACACCAGCGCTCCAAGCACATGCCTGGCGCGGCAGGCTGCGGGGGGCGCCCTGCCGGTCCCTGCGAGGGTGGCAGTCAGACAGCCTTCGGCAGCATGCCTGCGGGAGGTCCGCCAGTCCCGCGGATTCGGCGGGAATTTGGCGGCGGGTACGCCGAAGCTGCGGGACCGGCGGACCTCCCGCAGGCATGCCGTCGAAGGCAGCCTTCCGGCCGTGCTTGGGGCAGCAAAAAAGCTAGAGCCGCCCCTGGGTGGGGACATGGTCCAGGCACCAGTGCCCCCCCCCACACACACTTCTAGGGAGCTTCGCTTCTGGCGCTCCAAAGGCGGCGGGATGATGCACTTCCAAAGGGAGGAGACCCGCCCCACATCTGTAGCATTTACCCTCCTGCATGGCCAGCCTTTTCTGGGGGGCTTAGCCTCCCCAAGCCTCTTACATGTGCCGCCTACAGCTGTGCCGCTGTAAGGTCTGTAGTTAGACATGTCCTTATGCAGAGTGTCACAGCTAACTACGCGATGGAACAGATTGTTGCACAAGTAGTTAACACATATCTCAAGGGACAGTTGAAGGTGAAGTGGTCTCTTAACGCCCCTCCAGTCATAGGGAGGAGAGGCAGGGGGAGGAAGGGGTTGTGATAAGCAATATATCCCGTATCTCTGTTCAGTCCATGGTTTTAGATAAGATCTGGCCTATGCGGATAAGACCCTGCAGACACAGCATTCTCCATTTGCATCTTTAGATCCAGATCGGATGTCTCTTTCTAAAAGAACTTAAGCTCCAGTTCAACCACAAGGTATCGGGTGAATTGTGGGTGAAATTCTCTGGCCTGTGCTGTGACGGAGGTCAGTCTAGGTGCCAGAATGGTCTTGTATAGCTTTTACACCTAAGCCTTATAAGTACGTCTACACGGGCATACAAGCCCTGCGGCATTGCCGTGGTTGGCCTGGTCAGCTGACTCGGGCTTGTGGGGCTCTGGCTGCGTGACTCAAAATAGCAGTGTAGACATTTGGGCTTGGGCTGGAGCCTGGGCTCGGAAACCCAGCAAGGGGGGAAGGTCTCAGAGCCTGGGCGCCAGCCTGAGCCTGAATGTTTACACTCCAATTTTTAGCCCTGCAGCATGAGCCCAAGTCAATCGACCCCAGCTCTGAGCCTTGGCTCCATGGGTTTTAATTTGCAGTGTAGACATACTCCTCGTCTAGAGAGAAACAGAGCGTTGTTATTATCAGACAGACGCAAGCGATCTAGAAGAAGCGGCTGATCCATTGTCAGTTAATTAGGAAGAGGTCTCAAAAGGAATACGCGCTGCATGCTAATCCATGGCATAATGGGCCTGGGTTACATCAGACAGGAAAAGCAGGGGCAGTGTCTCAGAACGAGCCGGGCCTGCCTGACAGTTAGAGTCACGTCATTCTTCAGTCAGGGAGAGGCTAATTTCATAATTGAACTAGGCCAGGAGGAGCATCGAATTAAAGCAAATTAGCTCTTCAGAAGAGCAACAAAAGAGTTTTTGATTTTCTCCTCGTCAGAGGATACGGCTGCTTCTGCCACTCATTCATTGGTTACTAGCTGTGCTATTTATCATCGTCCCGAGATAATGGTGCCTCTTAGCAAAATGTGGCATATTCTGTGGCAAGCTGCCCTTAAATCTCGATGTTGCAAGGTAGCCTTGTTTCTCCAGTAGAGGCCTAACTCTGAGCTGAATGCGATTTTTCATTGTTTGTAATCTGATAACTTTTGATGGCAGTGTCCAAACAGTTCCAGCATTTCGGGGAATGTTCTAGGCATTCACGAGAAGAACCCTCTGGATGTTGGTGACAACTGGGAACCAGAAAGGCCTGATTTCCACTAAAACAGCTGATTGGCTGATTTGCCTTTGATGTCACAATCCCACTAGGGAGCTTCTTTGGTGCTGAGATGGGGGAAATGGAGGACACAGAGAGCCCCTGGCATGGGGGGCAGAATGGGGGGCCTTGGTATGAGGGAATGGGGCAATGGAGGGTCACACAAAGCCCCTGGCATGGGGAAAATGGGGGACTTTGGCATGGGGGAGTATGGGGGGACAGGGCTATTGTGAATCAGAACCCTGTCCATCAAACTCTTAATTCTATGGCATCTTCTATTAACCCTCTGCCACATTAAGGGAGAATGACTTTGCAGGTGCACGGCTGGCATGGCTGGTGGATGCGAATGCTGAGGAGGCCACCATCGGAGGCTGCAGAAGTTCGCTTTGAATGGAGGGGTGGTGGTAGGGTTGCCAACTTGGTAATATTTAAAAACCGGACACTCCAGCAGGAGTTCCAAAACCTCTCCTGCCGCGCCTCTTCCCTCCCCAAGGCCCCACCCCTGCCCCGCCTCTTCCCTCCCCCTCTCCCCCCGGAGGCCTTGCCCCCCCATCTTTCCCCCGAGGCCTTGCCCCTGCCCTGCTTCTTCCCTCTGAGGCCCCCCGCCCCCCATCACTCGCTGCTTTTTCCCTCCCACCCACCCCCTGCCCAGGTTGGGAGGGACTTGCCTGTGGAGTCAGGCTGAGTAGGTGAGGGATAGCTCAGTGGTTTGAGCATTGGCCTACTAAACCCAGGCTTGTGAGTTCAATCCTTGAGGGGGCCATTTAGGGATCTGGGTTAAAATCTGTCTGGGGATTGGTCCTGCTTTGAGCAGGGGGTTGGTCTAGATGACCTCCTGAGGTCCCTTCCAACCCTGATATTCTATGATAGGGGCTGGCACAGGTGATGACCCAGCACCTCACCTGGCCACCCTAGGTGGTGGAGGAGCAGGGCAGGTGCTCTGCATGTAGGTGACCAGATGTCCTGGTTTTATAGGGACACTCCCGATTTTGGGGTCTTTTTGTTATACAGGCTCCTATTACCCCTCACCCCCTGTCTGGTCACCCTATCTGCATGGGAGCCGCTGAGACTCAGCAGGCAGGAGCGGGAGCTAGCTCCAGGCTGGGAAGTCAGTATCAGCCAGTCTCTGTCTTGCCAACCACCGGGTAGCTGCTCCCAGCCCCGGCCTGATCACTCCAGTTCCTACCTGGTCCTTGGCCTGGTCCCAGGCGCAGCAGGAACCACTCCAGCCTCCAGATCCTGCTGTCTCCTCTGCCCCCCACAGAGGCGTGTGTGCAGTTTACAGGGCATATTGGGTCCCAGGACGTGCAGTGGAACAGGAATACAGACCAGCCCCCACAATATTTCTATGGCAGAGGCGCTAGCCCCGGTTTTGTGTGACAATGCCGGGGGTGTATTGCTTGGAAGGGAAGCTGCACAGAGCATGCATTAAGGACGGCGGTGTGAGCAATATGAAAGGCGCCAGTGTCAGAACAGAACCCAGGCCCTGGAGCTTTAGAACCACGCACACCTACGGCCTGAGCTACAGCAGCTGCTGCTAGGTTGGCGGCTGCAGCAAACTCACAGCCGGGTCTCTGCTGTGGCGCAGCCTCTCAGTGCGGTAGGGGCTGGTGGTGCAAGCAATGCAGGGGACTTAGGGCCATATTTACAAGGGTATTTAGGTGCTTAAAGATGCAGATAGGTGCCTAGTAGGTTTTACACAGGCACCAAAGTGAATTAGGCCTTTAACATAGGTGTGGCCTCGTGGAGCACATGTTGGACTGGGAGGGCGGAAACGTGGGGTCTAGTCTCACCTCGGTAACTGGGTGACCGAGGGCAGGGCTGTTGCCTGCTCCGTGCCTTAGTTTCACAATCTATAATACTGGGATGATAATACTTGCCTCCTTGGATAGGACTTTGACATTGACTGATGGCCAGGGTCATATAAGAGCTAGGAATTATTATGATTAATTAATTATTATTACTATTATTAATGATTATGATGTACCTTTTTAAACCTGGCCCTTTTCCCCTGGCTTGTTGTTTGGATGGGTGGGGTGGGGAGTTTTGATATCACCTTAAACTGTCACTAAACCACAATTTTGTTGGTGTTCATTCTGATATTCAACCCAACGCGTTGTCATACATTGTCCATCTGCTGCAGATTTTTCATATTAACACATCACTGAGTCGTAACTGTCAAGGGAGAAGCTGGATGTTTCCAGCATCTGCCTGGAGCTTTTGAGATTCAGTGGGAAGCAGTTGGCAGTTGTGACTGGCATGAATATATTTGCTTTCAGCGACGAAGATCATGGCTGAAATCGCAGTCCTTACGGAATTTTCTTCTCCGTAGCATACAAAGGCAGGATGAGATCTGACAGCTGGGACATGAAGGGAGACAGACTAGAAATAAGACGCAAGTTTCTAACATGGGAGTTAAGCGTTGGAACAGATTCCTTTGGGATGTGCTGCATTTTCCAGGATCAGTCCAGGATTCATAGACTCATAGACTCATAGACTTTAAGGTCAGAAGAGACCAATATGGTCATCTAGTCTGACCTCCCGCATGATGCAGGCCATAAATGTTGACCCCCCCACTTTCCCTTAACTCTGCTGTTGAAGTCTCCAGATCGTGATCTAAAGACTTCAAGTTGCGGAGAATCTTCCAGCTTGCGACCCCTGCCCTATGCTGCGGAGGAAGGCGAAAAACCTCCAGGGCCTCTGCCAATCTACCCTGGAGGAAAATTCCTTCCCGACCCCAAATATGGCGATCAGCAGAACCCCGAGCATACAGGCAAGATTCTCTAGCCAGACCCTCATTTTACCAGCGATGGCCATTATTGCCTAATTGATTAATGACACGTTATCCCATCAAACCATTCCCTCCATAAACTTATCTAGCCTAATCTTGAAGCCAGACAGGTCTTTCGCCCCCACCGTTTCCCTCGGAAGGCTGTTCCAAAATTTCACCCCTCTGACGGTTAGGAACCTTCGTCTAATTTCAAGCCTAAATTTCCCCACGGCCAGTTTATATCCATTCGTTCTCGTGTCCACATTAGCACTGAGCTGAAATAATTCCTCTCCCTCCCTAGTATTTATCCCCTTGATATATTTAAAGAGAGCAATCATATCCCCCCTCAGCCTTCTTTTGGTTAGGCTAAACAAACCAAGCTCCTCGAGTCTCCTTTCATAGGACAGGTTTTCCATTCCTCGGATCATCCTAGTGGCCCTTCTCTGTACCCGCTCCAGTTTGAGTTCATCCTTTTTAAACATAGGAGACCAGAACTGCACACAGTACTCCAAGTGAGGTCTCACCAGCGCCTTGTATAACGGAAGTAGCACCTCCTTATCCCTACTAGAAATACCTCGCCTAATGCATCCCAAGATCGCATTAGCTTTTTTCACAGCCACGTCGCATTGCCTACTCATAGTCATCCTGCGATCAACCAGGACTCCGAGGTCCTTCTCCTCCTCCGTCACTTCTAACCTATGCGTCCCTAGCTTATAACTGAAATTCCTATTAGTCATCCCTAAATGCATCACCTTACACTTCTCGCTATTAAATCTCATCCTATTATTATTACTCCAATTTACAAGGTCATCCAAGTCTCCCTGCAGAATATCCCGATCCTTCTCCGAGTTGGCAATACCTCCCAACTTTGTGTCATCCGCAAACTTTATCAGCCCACTTCTACATTCGGTTCCGAGGTCAGTAATGAATAGATTAAATAAAATCGGACCCAAAACTGAACCTTGAGGAACCCCACTGGTGACCTCCCTCCAATCTGACAGTTCACCCTTCAGTACTACCCGCTGCAGTCTCCCCTTTAACCAGTTCCTTATCCACCTCTGGATTTTCCTATCGATCCCTATCTTTTCCAATTTAACCAATAATTCCTCATGCGGTACCGTATCAAA
>NW_020715951.1:0-3195 GCF_002925995.2 Terrapene triunguis
GGGTAAACGCTCTGCGGCGTCGGAGGTGGGAACGGAGATGCAGGGTAAACGCTCTGCGGTGTCGGAGCTGGAACGGGGACGCGGGGTAAACGCTCTTCAGCGTCAGAGCTGGGAACGGAGACGGGGGGTAAACGCTCTGCGGCTATGGAGCTGGGAACAGGGACGCGGGGTAAACGCTCTGCGGCTATGGAGCTGGGAAGGGGGACACGGGGTAAACGCTCTGTGGCATCAGAGCTGGGAAGGGAACACTGGGGAACAGACTCTATCGTTGTATAGAGATAAGCCCGACTGGTGTGAAGGGCTTCAGAATATGCTTGCTTGGAAACTAACCCCAATAAACATCACATTGGGTATGTCTACACTACGGGATTAATCCTAATTTAGATAATTCGAATTTGGGAAACAGGTTGTATAAATTCGATTGTGCGCGGCCACACTAAGCACCTTAATTCGGTTTTAAACCACATTAATTCGGTGGTGTGCGGCCACACTACCCCATTAATTTAAACACAGTAATTCGGTGGTGTGCGGCCACACTAACCCTAATTCGAATTAACAAAATCGATTTAGGCGCTACTCCGCTCGTCTAGGTGGAGTACAGAAATCGATTTTAAGTGCCCTTTAATTCGAATTAACTGGCTCTGTAGTGTGGACGGGTGAAGGGTTAATTCGGATTAACGCAGCTAAATCCGAATTAAAGTCGTAGTGTAGACCAGGCCATTGTCTGCACTTCGGATTTTTGGTCTTTTGCTGCTTGGTGTCTGCGTGACAAGAACCAGGGAAGTGGGAGGGTGAAGGGAAAGCCTCTAACAGACTCTAGGAAGCCACCAGCAGCAAATGCATGGGAAGGACGCTGTGAGTTCTGCATTTTCCATCCCTGGGTGGGGGTGGGAGGCTCAGCCCCACGGCATAGGCACCGACTCTGTGGGTGCTCCACGGGCTGCAGGGGTTGCTCGACAGCTGCAGGGAAGCGCTCAGATTGCTGCAGAATCCGGCCCTAAGTGAGAAGATGACAAATTTTCCTTCATTTTCGCTCCCCATTATCCCCTCATTACTGTGATTTTCTCCCGGCCATCTCAGTGTAATTGGCTCTGCGGCTCAGGACGGGGAGGAGGCAGAGTCTCAGGCATTTCCTAGTATAGGCCAGACCCTGGGGGGTTGCCTTGGAATGATGCAGCCTCTTGGGGAGGAGGTGGTGGTTGGTGTGGAACGAATTTGCTGGGTCTTATGGCTATTCCACACAGAAAGACCTACGACCACAAACAGCATGAGTGTCCCAGAACCTAAGCCCCTTCCCCCACAGGGGGTGGGATAGCTCAGTGGTTTGAGCATTGGCCTGCTAAACCCAGCGTTGTGAGCTCAATCTTTGAGGGGGCCAGTTAGGGACTCTGGGGCAAAAATCTCTCTGGGGATTGGTCCTGCTTTGAGCAGGGGGTTGGACTAGAACCTCCTGAGGTCCCTTCCAACCCTGATGTTCTATGGCAGAGTCACTCTGAGATTTTGGCTACACACAGAAGTGAGAATGGATTTGGTTTTACCCTGTGTGCACACATGTCCATCACTTTAGGCTTCACATGGTAGTTTACCCAACACTGAGTCCAGAGCTGAAATCCTCCATCTCTACTAGCTCCTCAGGGCTTGTGACACATGGTGGACCAGTGCTGGTCCCATGCCTTGGAGGACAGTGGTGCATGAGCACCTACCCCCAATGCACACTTTAACACATACACACAGGACCACACACACGGCCACATCCCCCCAACTCACATTTACCCACTACCATACGCACATTTACCCACTACCGTACGCACTACCACACACACACTAGCCTGTTTGTTTCACATTAGTTCAATGCTGCCGCCCCCCCCCCCCCCCCCCCCCCCCCCTGCCCGCCGTTGGCCCCCTGCTCCCCCCCCGATGCATTTGGAAGGCCAGACGGGAGGGTAATTGGGTTCTGATGGTAACGGCGCTCCCTTTTCTAACACCTTGAGACTGGCTGTGCCAGGCACAGAGTCCTGGTGCTCTGGGCTTTTACTGCCTGCTCAGAAATCTCACCATGACTGAACCTGTGGGCAGGGCTGCTGGGAGCCCCTTGGGGCTGCGGGCATCATTCCCAGGGTGGTGGAGGGGTAAAAGCTACTCAGGCTGCAAATGTGGGGAACGTGTGGGGCCAGCCCCACTCAGTTTAGGGTGGGATGGTCCTGGCCATTTGAACATCGGTTTCTCTGTGCCCACCCCCACCCCCCGCACTGGCATGCGGGGTGCAGGCACCATACTGTCCTACAATGGCTGCTTCGTCTCTCCAGTCACACCCTGCACTGGGGTTTGGGCGGGATCCACAAACCAAGCAGGGTTGGGCCTGGTCAGTACATGGATGGGTGACCTGCCAGGAGAACACAGTGGTGCTGTCTCCTGGCAATTAGTGCTGCCCCGGCTGACCCAACATAGTGCTCGGAGGTTCTGTGCTGTGGGGGGAGGGCTCAATAGGGGCGCTCTTCCTTGGCAGGGAGTGCTGCCCTGAATGCCCCAGCACTAGGGGGTGCTGTGCTCTGGGGAGCAGGGTTGGGGGCTCAGAAAGGCACTTCATACCCCTCCCATGCTGCCCTCCTTGGAGAACACTGCTGCTGCCACCCCCTGCTGGAGCTGATGCAGCACATGGACAAGGGCCAGAACTGAGCCTGCCTCTCACTCCCCCTCCACTAGCTCTGCCCAGAGACCCCAGTCTCCCACCCCCTCTGATCTAGGGGTCAATAACCCTTCTCCAGCCAGGGAGTTCAATCCCAGCTACCAGATCACATGCTTGCTGGGGGGAAGGAGGGGGGGTATCTCTGTGGTTTTGTGTGTGTGTGTGTGTGTGTGTGTGTGTGCCCTATTCTCTCCCCATGCCCCTCTCCTCCTGCCCCCCCCCCACTCCCCTCGCTCTGCAGAGGCCTAGGCAACAAAACACACTTTAATAAGCACCTTTATCTGCCAGCCCAGGGCTCTGTCCTTTGTTTTCCCAAGAGCTGCTGGCAGCCAGGATGTGATTAGCCCCTCAAAGCAGGAACAAAGCCATCCCGGGAGGGAGCGGACGACCCATTATCTCATCCCCTCATTCACGGCTGACGCAGCAGGGCCCCGTCAGCCTGCTCAGCCCATAATAACCACGGTAATTGTGTCTCTGCCCAGGCTGTGTCATTGTTCTCCAAACTGCCA
>NW_020715952.1:0-15941 GCF_002925995.2 Terrapene triunguis
AGGTGTGCGTTTACAAGTATCTTTATGATATCACACCCTCTGTTCAGATATTCTAGTTTGAGGTTAGTTTGTTCATTAGCCATGGTGTCCTTTGACTCTCTCCCAAGTAATCAATCACTGGCTTTTCTTTCCCTTCAGTGTTCCCCTCTGTGTGGGCTCTTAATTTAATCATGTTTCTGGAATGTTGGTGCCTCGGGGTCTGGCAAGATAGGGATTCAGGGGAATCCTGCACATTGGCTGGCCCTTTGGGGAGTGGTCTCCCAACCCCAGGGCTGTACATATACAGAAAATCCAGCTCCCCTTTTGGGGTTACCCGGTGTTTCCCCCTCCCAGCACTGAGTCCTTCCCTGCCCCCTGGAGGGCTGTGATCTGTGGTCTCTGAGCTAGGTGTGTTTACCCTTTGATCAGATGCACCTTTTCTCAGCAGCTTTCCCATAACTGCTCCCTGTCTCTCACCAGCCTGGGGGAAAACACCTCCTTCTCTGTCAGTTGGGTTATTTGTGTTCTGGCAAACTACCACCTGGCAATTTCCTGGTCCCAACTCCTCTGCTGTCCCAGGTTTTGGAGCTGCATCTTGATTTACAAAGACACAGTTACTTCCCAAAAACTTATCAGAAATAGCATCCTGAAAAACTGGGACCTGGCTTGAGGTACCCTCTGCCACCCCTTTCTCTGTTCCTGAGAAGTCAGCTGTGTGACTGCTCCCCTCCAGGAGGTCAGTTACACAGTTCCTTCTCAAAACCCGGATCACAGGCTGAGTGCCTGGGTGCACAGATGCTGATCCAGCTATCCTCCTAGTATTCCGGGCATCCTGCCCCCAAGTGACTAGTGAGGAGACATTCCTGTACCCCCACTATTCCTTCCCCAGTTCCCTCCTCTGAGCCCCCTGTGATGTTATTGACATGAACAGGGACTGTATAGATCATTGTTTCAGCCAAGGTCCTGTAGTGGCACCAAATCTTGTATAAAGGGGGTCAAATAAGGTGTCTAAGACAAGGTTATGGTTTGCTGGTTATGATTATGCTATCTGTATGCATGTATAATTTTTGTATTTAAAGTTATAAGTATTGGCTCTCTACCAGGGTTCTCAAACTGGGGGTTGGGACCCCTCAGGGGGTCGCAAGGTTATTACATGGAGGGTTGTAAGCTGTCAGCCTCCACCTCAAACCCTGCTTTGCATCCAGCATTTATAATGGTGTTAAATATATTTTAAAGGGTTTTTAATTTATAAGGGGGGGGTCATACTCAGAGGCTTGCTATTTGTAAGGGATCACCAGTACAAAAGTTTGAGAACCACTGCTCTATACTTTCTTTTTTTCAAACTTGTGCTATGCTTCTGGGTGACACCCCAGACAATTTGGCATCAGCACTGCCTAGCCTGCTAGATGGCCCATTAAAGACCATCAGCTATACAATTGACCCATTGAGAGAAGGCAGATACACTTTGTGACTCAGCAAGGCATGGAGGGACATGCCTATGGACAGAACTCTAAAGTTTTTTCATGCCATGTGCTGGATAGCTTGTCTTTGGAACAAAGAAAGAGAGGCCACATGGCAAGAGACTATAAAAGGCAGCTGCATCTCCTCCATCTTGTCTTCAATCCTGCTTCTTACTTCTGGAGGAACCTTGCTACAAACTGAAGCTATACACAAAGGACTGAATGACCCATCCCAGCTGTGGATGTATTCCAGAGACTTGATTTGAACCTGCAGTTTATTCCATCACTGCTACAAGCCTGACCCAAGAACTTTGCCATTACTGTATGTAATTGATTCCATTTAACCAATTTTAGCTCTCATCTATATTTCTTTCTTTTATGAATAAATCTTTAGATTTTAGATTCTAAAGGATTGGCAACAGTGTGATTTGTGGGTAAGATCTGATTTGTATATTGACCTGGGTCTGGGGCTTGGTCCTTTGGGATTGAGAGAACCTTTTTTCTTTTACTGGGGCATTGGTTTTCATAACCATTCATCCCCATAACGAGTGGCACTGGCGGTGATACTGGGAAACTGGAGTGTCTAAGGGAATTGATTGTGTGACTTATGGTTAGCCAGTGGGGTAAAACCAAAGTCCTCTCTGGCTGGCTGGTTTGGTTTGCCTTGGAGGTGGAGAACCACCAGCCTGGGGCTGTGACTTCCCTGCTCTAAGCAATTTGTTCTGAATTGGTACTCTCAGTAGTGTCCCACCAAAAGCAGCATCGTTACACCTCCTCCCAAGACACATTTCTCTGTGCTCCCAGGAAGGGGTCTGTCTCTTGTTCATCTGCAGAACTCTGCCAACTAACAACTGGGACAGTTTCCTTAATCACTGACAACACCTCTCCTGTCCCTGCGCCTCAGGGCATGTTGCCTTCTGCTGGAAAGGAGCTAATCTCAGCCCCTCCCATACTTGGAAGCACCCTGCTTCCCTGTGTTACAGAGTCACAGGAATCCTCACCCACCTCAGTGGTTTCTGAGATCCCTGCCCCTTCTCTGGGCTCTCCTCTGGGACACATTTCTCTATGCTCCCTAGAGCCGGCTTTGCCTCTGGTTCAGCTGCGACCTGCTGGCAGCTAATAACCTAGACAATTCTCTCCCTAGCAGGCGTTACACCCCCATCCCTTCCTGAGGTGGTGTTGCCTTCAGCTGCAATGCAGGCCCTTGTCTCAACCACCCTCCCCCCTGGAAGCATGTGGCTTCCCCCTGCTGCAGAAGAATCAAGGAGACTCTCCCATTCTCTCAGCAGTTCCTGAGACTTTACCCTTTCCCTCAGGGGTCCCAGCATAAAACTTCCCCCTGCTGCAGAAGAATCAAGGAGACTCTCTCCCATTCTCTCAGCAGTTCCTGGGACTTTACCCTTTCCCTCAGGGGTCCCAGCATAAAACTTCCTCCTGCTGCAGGCAAATACTTTAACCTGAGCTACACAGAAAAATCATTACCAAGGAGCAGGTCGACTAGGAGGTGTTCCATTACCTAGGGTTACCATATTTGAACTTTCAAAAAAGAGGACACTCCGGGGGGGCGGGTGTAGCCCCGCCCCCTAGCCACTCCCTCCCAATTCCCACCCCCCTGACTGCCCCCCACAGAACCCCCAACCCATCCAACCCTCCCTGCTCCTTGTCCCCTAATCACCCCCCGGGACTCCACCCCTTATCTAAGCCTCCCTTATCTTTGTCCCCAACTGCCCCCTCTTGAGACCCCCCCACCCTACCTGTCCCCTGACTGTTCTGACTCCTATCCACACCCCTGCCCCTGCCAGATCCCCGGGACTCCCACGCCTGTCCTGTTTATGTAACACTTTAAAAATCAGCAAAAGGGTTATATAAATAAAATTTATTATGAAACAAAAGGCAAAAAACTATTCTGTACATAGTTTAGTCCTATTCAGTGTCTACTCGGCGCTTCTTGGCTTGTCTCTTGTATTCATTAAATGGAGCATCTCTTGTCACTGTCCAGCAATAGTCTGCAAGCATTGATGGGCTCCATTTGCCCTGATAGCGTTTCTCCATTGTTGCAATGTCCTGGTGAAATCGCTCGCCGTGCTCGTCGCTCACTGCTCCGCAGTTCGGTGGAAAAAAATCTAGATGAGAGTGCAAAAAATGTATCTTTAGTGACATGTTGCAACCAAGGCTTTTGTATGCCTTGAGGAGGTTTTCCACCAACAACCTGTAGTTGTCTGCCTTGTTGTTTCCGAGAAAATTTATTGCCACTAACTGGAAGGCTTTCCATGCCGTCTTTTCCTTGCCACGCAGTGCATGGTCAAATGCATCATCTCGAAGAAGTTCACGAATCTGAGGACCAACAAAGACACCTTCCTTTATCTTAGCTTCACTTAACCTTGGAAATTTTCCACGGAGGTACTTGAAAGCTGCTTGTGTTTTGTCAATGGCCCTGACAAAGTTCTTCATCAGACCCAGCTTGATGTGTAAGGGTGGTAACAAAATCTTCCTTGATTCAACAAGTGGTGGATGCTGAACACTTTTCCTCCCAGGCTCCAATGACTGTCGGAGTGGCCAATCTTTCTTGATGTAGTGGGAATCTCTTGCACGACTATCCCATTCGCAGAGAAAACAGCAGTACTTTGTGTATCCAGTCTGCAGACCAAGCAAGAGAGCAACAACCTCCAAATCGCCACAAAGCTGCCACTGATGTTGGTCATAGTTTATGCACCTCAAAAGTTGTTTCATGTTGTCATAGGTTTCCTTCATATGGACTGCATGACCAACTGGAATTGATGGCAAAACATTGCCATTATGCAGTAAAACAGCTTTAAGACTCGTCTTCAATGAATCAATGAACAGTCTCCACTCATCTGGATCGTGAACGATGTTGAGGGCTGCCATCACACCATCGATGTTGTTGCAGGCTACAAGATCACCTTCCATGAAGAAGAATGGGACAAGATCCTTTTGACGGTCACGGAACATGGAAACCCTAACATCACCTGCCAGGAGATTCCACTGCTGTAGTCTGGAGCCCAACAGCTCTGCCTTACTCTTGGGTAGTTCCAAATCCCTGACAAGGTCATTCAGTTCACCTTGTGTTATAAGGTGTGGTTCAGAGGAGGAGGATGGGAGAAAATGTGGGTCCTGTGACATTGATGGTTCAGGACCAGAAGTTTCATCCTCTTCCTCTTCCCCGCCTGACTCAAGTGAGAATGATTCTGGTGCATCAGGAACCGGCAGTCCTTCTCCGTGGGGTACTGGGCGTATAGCTGATGGAATGTTTGGATAATGCACAGTCCACTTTTTCTTCTTTGACACACCTTTCCCAAATGGAGGCACCATGCAGAAGTAACAATTGCTGGTATGATCTGTTGGCTCTCTCCAAATCATTGGCACTGCAAAAGGCATAGATTTCCTTTTCCTGTTCAACCACTGGCGAAGATTTGTTGCACAAGTGTTGCAGCATATGTGTGGGGCCCACCTCTTGTCCTGATCTCCAATTTTGCAGCCAAAATAAAGGTGATAGGCTTTCTTAACCATAGTGGTTATACTGCGCTTTTGTGATGCAAAAGTCACTTCACCACAAACATAGCAGAAGTTATCTGCACTGTTCACACAAGTACGAGGCATCTCTGCTCACTTTGGCTAAACAGAAATGTGTCCCTTTGCAAAATCAAACACTGACAAATAAGAGAGCACGACACTGTGTGATTTCTAGAGCTGATATAGGGCAATTTGTTCAGGAGAGCGATGTAAGCTTCGTTATGATTGCATCATCCATGACTTCTAGGAATAACATGATGCAATTCATATCATGTATGACGCAATACCAGCTTCAGATTGCATCATTCATTGTTTTGCCTAAAAAGCAAGTACTGTCCAAACCCAGTCATAGATTTATTCATAGATCCAGTCAAAGATGTATTTTAGTCATTTCTGGTTTAAATTGAGATCCCTTCCCTTTATAACTCACTTATCCTCCGCCATTCCCAAGTCAAGGGTCGTATATACTGACCCAATAGCATATCTTGAAAACTAGAGCCAATCAACAATTTTAAGCATCATTTTCGTTCTCAGTGACCCAGAATTAGTAAAGTTTGACTACATTTATTTCAGAAGCATTTTGGCTGTAGAGCAGTGGGCTGCTCCCAGCTACTTGCAACCGAAAGACACTAGCCAATATCTCTGGTCCCAGACACAACCCTAGGAACCTCTGTCTTGCAGTGTCCAGTTAGGCCCACTGGACGCTGCAAGCTTATATGAGTTCGTCAATTTAACAAAGAAATTGATAAGTAAGCTTGTTATCCCCAGGGGAATCTCTGACACGCTTCAACCAAACACACTGCGTCAGGTAGAATAAACAAACAAATTTCTTAACTACAAAAATAGATTTTAAGTGATTTTAAGTGATTAGCAAAGCACAACAAGTCAGATTTGGTCAAATGAAATAAAAGCAAAACGCATTCTAAGCTGATCTTAGCACTTTCAGTGCCCTTACAAACTTAAATGGTTCTCACCACAGGCTGGTTGCCCTTCAGCCAGGCTCTCCCCTTTGATCAGTGCTTCAGTTGCTTGGTGGTGATGTCTGTAGATGCAGGTGGAAGAGAGAGGAAGAGCATAGCAAACATGTCTCCCTTTTATCATGTTCTTTCTTCCCTCTTGGCTTTGCCCCCCGCTTCAGGGTCAGTGAGCATTGCTGCATCATAGTCCCTGACTGACCAAAGGAAGGGGGGTGACTCACTTGAGAGTCCAACAGATCCTTTGTTGCTGCCTAGGCCAGCGTCCTTTGTTCCTATGAGGCTGGGCTGGGTTTGTCCCATACATGCCCTGATGAGGAGTGAACTGCCCCTCTGTTCCTGGAGAGTTTTGCCTGGGCTTGTTTTAAGCCATGAGGACACATTTTCAGCCTCATAACTATATACATGAAATTGCAACCTATAACATTACTATAACATCACTGTAACAGCAATTACTATAACACCAATGCTCAGTGTATCATGAGCCTCCCGAAGACACCTATGTGCATTGGATACCACACAATCATTTTATAAGGATGAACATGGGGTGCAGGGGGTTCCCCCGAAGTACAGAATGTCACAATAGCATTAGTGTGAAATTAAGTTCTGCAGAGGACAGGTGCCCCTGGAACCGAGAGCCAGAGTTTTGTTTACAAACAGAGGCAGGATGATTAAGATAAGGGCTGGAAGTGAAGCTTTTAAAACAGGAATCCCTCTGTGGGAATGGTGGAGGGAGATAGGTTTTGTTTTAGGGAGAACACAGAGGACTCAGAAGCCAAGCCCTCTGAGCCAAGATTACATTCAGAAAAGGGGGAGATTTGTAGGTGAAAAGAAGGGGCCAAGGGAAGGGATAGCAGTGGTATAGAGAAGTTCCCATTCTACCTGTGGCACTTATGTGTCCCCTCACAATGTCTAACCTATTTCTCCTCGCAGCCCTGCTGAGGTAGAGCAGTGCTGTTATCCCCTGAGGCACAGAGAGACTAAAGGCCAGATTTTCTAAGGTATTTAGGCACCTAGTGGGATTTTCAAAAGCACCTAGAAAGTTAGGTGCTTTTTAAGCCCCACTAGATGCCCAACTGCATCTTTGGGTGCCTAAAAGGTTTTCAAAGTCTGTCCTTAAGGCACTGGTATGAGGAATTGGCCTGTGTGGCACAGAAAGTCCATGGGAGGAATCGAACCTAGGTCTTGCTCTCTATCCACCAGCCCAGCCTCTCTCTCCAACCTGTAAGGATGGAGATTCCACCACCTCCCTTGGTAACCCATTCCAGTGCTTCACCACCATCCTAGTGAAAGTGTTTCCTAATATCCAACCTAGACCTCCCCCACTGCAACTTGAGACCATTACTCCTTGTTCTGTCATCTTCCACCACTGAGAACAGTCTAGATCCATCCTCTTTGGAACCCCCCTTCAGGTAGTTGAAGGCTGCTATCAAATCCCCCCTCACTCTTCTCTTCTGCAGACTAAACAAGCCCAGTTCCCTCAGCCTCTCCTCGTAAGTCATGTGCCCCAGGCCCCTAATCATTTTTGTTGCCCTCCGCTGGACTCCCTCCAATTTGTCCACATCCCTTCTGAAGTGAGGGGACCAAAACTGGACACAATACTCCAGGTGTGGCCTCACCAGTGATGAATAGAGGGGAATAATCACTTCCCTTGATCTGCTGGCAATGCTCCTACTAATGCAGCCCAATATGCCATTGAGGAAGAGCAGGACCCCTTTGGGGACTGACCCAGTGTAGGGATTCCTTCAAGGGACTGTTTAAAAGCTGGGGCATAGCACAGATCCTAGAGACCCAGGACAGATCCCAGCCCACTGCTCTAACCCAATAGATACAAGTCCCCTCCCAAAACCAGTGCTGGAATCCAGGAGGCCAGGCTCTCTGCCAGGGCCAGATTACAGTTATTAGGGGCCTTAGGTAATGGGAGGGAAGGGCCTAAAGTATGAATTACATATTACAAGAAAAGTTATGATGTCATCAAACATTTATCTACATACATATTTACATATTATTTATGTAAAATTAACAAGTTTATTCTACTCTCACTACACAATTCTTCAAACAAACACATTTCCCCCCCTAGCTTTACCTGTGGCAAAGTAATGAATGATGTCATCGTCATTAAAAGACCTGACGATTTCATTCTCAGTGCTCAAGAGGAACAAAGCACCGAGATGCTTTTGAGTCATGGTGGATCGAGGACATTTTTGACCCATGTTAGAAGAGAGCAGGAACGTTCTGTACTACAGTCCGTGATCATTAGTGAGGAATACAGCTGCAAGGCGCTTTCAACATTCGGGAATCATTGGGTTCAGTGATAACTCGGTTCATTCAAATAGATTTGCTTTAGTCATTTTTTCTCTATATATCTGAGAGTGATGTGAATTTGACAAATTGAAGAAATTCTTTAGTAAAATCTACTGGGAGATTGTCTGGGTACTTCTGACACAGACATTTGATACCGTGTTTCCCCGAAAGTAAGACATCCCCCGAAAATAAGACCTCCCCGGTAATAAGGCCACCCCGGAATATAAGGCCCCGAAGCTCCAGGAAAAATAAGACCTCCCCTGAAAATAAGACCTAGCGCATCTTTGGGAGCAAAAATTAATATAAGACACTGTCTTATTTTCGGGGAAACAGCGTACCTTCACTGACTTTGAAACTTGAAATGTTAGGTGAAAAATTTGTCAGTACACTAAAGGTTTTGTCAATATTTTCGTAAGCCTCGATCCGACATTCTAATGTATTCTTCAGTTTGTCGATGATTGTGATGAAGGTATTAACTGTGAAGGCCTCCTTGTCACTGAAAGAGTGGGCCATTGTGTTGTCGCATGTATTCTGTCTTTTGCAGCGTTTGGCTGACTTATACTCATGGTTAGCAATCCTTGCAGCCCCCTGAATTTCATAGTCATCAAAACTATCCCGCATTTGTTGAAGAACAGTTCCAAGACTCCTCGTTAGGTTTACTGCAGTGGAAAGGTCAATTTGAGCACTTTGCAAGCTTAGACTGCACCTGCTGAATGGCTGAAGTATATCATTCCAGACCTCACATTGATGTGCTGAGCTAAGAAAGAGTCAAACTTAGTGATTAGCTCTAGAACTCCAAGTTAATTGCCATTGTGTTTCAATCGAACAGTCTCATCTGAGCCATGGAATGGCAGACCACGCTCAGCAAGAAAATCTTTGGTTTCAACTATGCGTCTGAGAATGTTCTTCCAATAAGCACAAGCTTCCAAAAACTGGTTTTCCATTTTGGTATCAATTCTGCCACTAACTCTCTTTCGGGCATGGTAGCTGCTAACTGACAATGTATGCAGCTCACTCATGGCATGATTGGTAATGTATAGAGTATTCTTCCAATCGCTGAAGCCTTCGCAGAACATTCCCCACTTTTTGGTATCAGAAAACAGGCGGCAATAAAAACAGTTCATGTTTTCTCGACATGGTTTCTATTGTCAGCATTGCTTGGGCCCACAAACACTTACTTAGCCCACAAAGACAAAATCACAACCACCATAAATTGAATTCACAATCTTGATGGATTAATTTGTACAAAGCAATATCTAATGAGACAAAAAAATCCTGATGGCCCTGCTACCGTCGCTCAGCTGTTACTTCAATATGGAATGGAGAGCCTACAGTAGGGCCTAAAAATAGGAGGGCCTAAGGCTATAGCCTTATTAGCCTATGGGTTAATCTGGCCCTGCTTCCAGCCCACTGCTCTAATGCACTAGACCTCAACCCTCTCCCAGAGCTAGGAAAGAGAACCCAGGAGTCCTGCACTGACCACCAGCCTCTCCCGCGCCCAGCTGCCCTGAACCTTGGCACAGGGGAAATCCCAGGAGCAGAAGCCAGCTGGGATTGACACAATAAACAGATCCCCTTACACCCAATCCACAATGGCCTTCCTGAGAGAAGTGGGTGTGTGCAGGGGAAGCTCCTGCCTGGACCTGGGCGGGGGGGACGGTTGGGTCTCCAGGGCCCCCCCTTCACTAGTGCTGAATTCACAGATCTCATTGACACTGACTGGGCTCCTGCTGGGCACGCGGAGGCTGAACACGCCCAGGGCCGGTGCAACCATTTAGGCAACCTAGGCGGTCGGCTAGGGCGCTAGGATTTGGGGGGTGCCATTTTCTTTGGCAGCGACTGCGGCGACCGGATCTTCGGCCGCCCCGGTCGCCGCCGGCATTTAGGCGGAGGGAGCTGGAGCAGTGGAGCGCGGGGAGGGCCGCCTGCAGCAAGGGGGGGGGGGCGGCACGCAGGGAACTCCCCGCCCCAGCTCACCCCTGCCCTGCTTCCTCCCCGAGCACACCGTGGCTGCTTCACTTCTCCCGCCTCCCAGGCTTGCGGCGTCTAAGCTGATTGGTGCCGCAAGTCTGGGAGGCGGGAGAAGTGAAGCAGTGATGGCGTGCTCAGGGAGGAGGCGGGGCAGGGGTGAGCTGGGGCGGGGGGGTGTCTCAGGGGGGGCGCCTCAGGGCGGGGGCTCGGGGACAGGGCGCAAGGTGGAAGTTTCGCCTAGGGCGCAAAACATCCTTCCACCGGCCCTGAACACGCCCAGCCCCTCTTGGCAAGGCACAATCCTTCCATTGTCGCCAGCCCCAGGGCAGCCGCTCACCCAGCCCCACTCCCTCAGCAAACAGACTTCACCCACATCGGTGCAGCCACGGACTGGTTGGTGTAGACGTGGCACCATTTCTGCCAGGGGCTGTTGGCAGCAACAAGGGCCGGGGTCAACCAGCCAGGGGACCCTTTTGAAACTGACACATGCCAGGTCTCCGCAGGACCTGGGAAAACTGAACACTTCCCCTGGGCCCCCCTAGCCAGCAAATGTTCCTCACCCACAGCAATGAGTCCGTGTGAAAAATACAGAAAACTTCATTAAGTGAACCAGGCACACAGCTGGCACCCGGGAAACGCAGCAACCACAAATCATCCCCTCTGCAGACCACGGAGGGCCTTGGTTCTCTCACAATTTGCCACATACAAAGTATGTCTATAACTAAACCATCCATCCCTGCGGTGCCTTTGGCAGTGCCCTTCCCTGCTATGTCCCTTCTGCAGGGGTGAATCATAGAATATTAGGGTTGGAAGAAACTTCAGGAGGTCATCGAGTCCAAACCCCTGCTCCAAGCAGGATGTTAGAGGGCTTTCCCTCAACTCTCCCACTTCCCTGGTTCTTGTCACGCAGACACCAAGCAGCAAAAGACCAGAAGTCCGAAGTGCAGACAATGTGATGTTTATTGGGGTTAGTTTCCAAGCAAGCATATTCTGAAGCCCTTCACACCAGTCGGGCTTATCTCTATACAATGATAGAGTCTGTTCCCCAGTGTTCCCTTCCCAGCTCCATCGCCGTAGAGCGTTTACCCCGCATCCCCGTTCCCAGCTCCGACGCCACAGAGCGTTTACCCCGCGTCCCCATTCCCAGCTCCGACGCCGCAGAGCATTTACCCCGTGTCCCCCTTCCCAGCTCTGATGCTGCAGAGCCTTGCCTATGTCTCTGTTCCCCATTCCCCAATTCCCCCCTCCTCCTTCTTAGCAGGCCCAAATATACCTGCAATGCAGGCCCACAGTCCCCCCCTTACAACTGAGAGTCATGTTCCATTTTGGGTCTGGGGTCTTCATCCCACCCCTTTTGTACCCCATGAGAGGGGTGAGGAGTGAGGTTGTGCTGCAGTCAGGGACGGGCATTTCTTTGGTCTTTTATATCCCCTCCCCCAAGCTCCTTTGCCCCTCCCCCTGCTTGCTTGACCTTGCCTTGAGAAAGGGGTTGAGGCAATCTTAAAGTGTGCTCTCGAGTAATACTTTAACGGCTCTTATCTGTTCCCATTGGACTAACAAACCCAGCTGACTAGGCAGAAGCAACATCACAGTGTCTTCGTCCCTTTCGAATGTAACCCTTCTGCCCATCTGAGTTGGCAGCAACAAGGGCCGGGTTCAGTATCTAGGGGTTCTGTTTCAATAACACAATGCAAAACCGGCTCGAGACCCCACCCAGTGACCTGGGACAATTACATACCACCCCCCGGGCGCCTCTAAGAGGCAATACTTCCCTTTCGCAAGCATGGAGTCTGAGTGTAGCAGAATCCTTTTAATAAAGGAGGGAAACAATGAGGCATTATGTTGGGGAAACACCACAAACAGGATTTATAACACAAACCATGAGCAAAAGACCTACCCCAAGTAAGTTTGGCAGTATCCTTTTCCCTGCAGGGTCTTAAGTCCAGCAACCCCCAAAAAATCACCCGAAGTCCCAAAAGTCCAACACCCCAAAAGTCTCTTGAGTCCAGCAACCAAAAAATCACCCAAGAGTCCAACAACCCATTTGGGCTGCTGTGGGCTCATGCTAGGTGGGTGGGTGTGTGCCTATGCAAACAAGATCAGCCCCTGAAGTTCTTTTCCACAACTTACCACAATTCACCACCAGATGTCAGGGTAGAGCTTATCCTGACTCTGCTTACACATATAAAAAAGTCAAACCTAAAATTCTATCCCAGGCTAACAAACAGACCTGTATACCTACACTCCATCCCTTTATTTTATTTTCTTCTGGGACCCTCCTGCCCAGGTATCCTGGGAAAAGCATAGGACGTATGGCGGCACATTTCCTGAAAGGACCAGGTATTAAGATGGAATGGGTCGATGATCCATTTGCCCCACTGTCCCCTATGCAGTATGGTGCCCTGCACCTTCCCTCGTACGGCCATACTGCACATATATTCCAGTGAGTGTGCCAGACTCCCCATAGTAATGGGCCCGAGAAGGTTGGGTCCAGGTTATCTGTTACTCTTCGGTGGAGGACCGTTCATGTTGCTTATATGTGACAATTAGTGGTTGTACCTTGTGGGTCTGTGCCCCCCTTAACTACTGTAGTATACATTGCAAAATTAGCATACTTAACAATAGGCCAATAGCCACAATAATCCAAAGTAATATTGTCAGCCCTGACCATCGTAATATAGTCCAGCATCCGGGCCATCACCAGAAACATTGCTTCTCCTCTTTTGACAGGGTTAAGATCCTGTTAACACCATTCTGGAGAATCTATTTTAAATGTGTCCAATTGTTGGCAGTTGCATCGAGCTGCTTCTGCAGGTTTTGCATGCTTTTGTCTATATACTGAGTCCATGGAATGTCCACAGAGAAATGGGGTATTGTCCAAACCAGCTCAACCATGTGGTATGGAAACAGGTAGTAAGCACTGGTTCGATTGTCCACAGCAATGAGTTCCACAGATCCATTCGTGCACCGAAGTCCCGACGGCAGCGTGTAGATGTGTGTAATTGTGCCAGATGCTGGTGCAATTGTGTCCCCAAATGTTGTGTACATTCTCAGCAAACATCCCATACCCCATATATATCACCCCTAATGGCCCCCATTTGCAACAGGCCAATAATTCTACCCCTCCTTGGCCATTGAGGAGGGACACATTCAAATATTTTCTCTGGACAAACAATTACTTAAGTGAATTATTGTCCATTTTACACCATTCCATCCTCCCCAGTGGTTCCCAGCGAGCTCCTCCATTTCTCATTATTCCGATAGGGCTCATGGGGACCATCTTAGTAGCTGTCCCATTCCAAGGTACCACAGTAACTATTACACAGGAGCTAGCCTCAGAGTTGAGCATTTTGTATCCCCATACACACCTCCCCCTCCCAAGTTAGCCGTTTGAAGCCATCCTCCGCCCATGTCAAGAGGTTTCCTGTCCATTGAGTTAGCCACAGGTTCACTTTTGCCACCCTTTTCCATCCCCTTGCGATTGCAGACAGTTGCTGTGCCAGTAGCTTATTGATTTGCTGCTGCAATTTCGGCTTTTCAATTGCTTGGTTACCCAACTGTCCCCCAGATTTCATAGACCCAACCCTGTGGTTCTTGCTCCCAACAAATCCCCTTTCCAGCGATGATTCCATGTATGCCCCTCACCCACCAATTAAATTGTTACTTGAACCCTTCTATGTATCAAAGTGGTAGCCATGTAGCAAAAAGAATGAGGAGTACTTGTGGCACCTTAGAGACTAACAAATTTATTTTGAGCATAAGCTTTCGTGGACTAAAACCCACTTCATCAGATGCATGCAGTGGAAAATACAGCGCACACACACACACACACACACACACACACACACGGGTGTTGCCATACTAACTATAACGAGAGTAATCAGGTAAGGTGGACTATTATCAGCAGGAGAAAAAGAAACTTTTGTAGTGATAATCAGGATGTCCCATTTCCAACAGTTGACAAGAAGGTGTGAGTAACAGTAGGGGGAAAATTAGCATAGGGAAAATAGGTTTTACTTTGTGTAATGACCATCCAGTCCCAGTCTTTAGTCAAGCCTAATTTAATGGTGTCCAGTTTGCAAATTAATTCCAATTCTGCAGTTTCTCGTTGGAGTCTGTTTTTGAAGTTCTTTTGTTGGAATATTGTGACTTTTAGGTCTGTAATCAAGTGACCAGGGAGGTTGAAGTGTTCTCCAACTGGTTTTTGAATGTTATAATTCTGGACGTCTGATTTGTGTCCATTTATTCTTTTACGTAGAGACTGTCTGGTTTGGGCAATGTACATGGCAGAGGGGCATTGCTGGCACATATCACATTGGTAGATGTGCAGGTGAACGAGCCTCTGATAGTGTGGCTGATGTGATTAGGTCCTATGATGGTGTCCCTTGACTAGATATGTGAACGGGCTTTGTTGCAAGGATAGGTTCCTGGGTTAGTGTTTCTTGTTGTGTGGTTGCTGGTGAGTATTTGCTTCAGGTTGGGGGACTGTCTGTAAGCAAGGACTGGCCTGTCTCCCAAGATCTGTGAGAGTGAGGGATCGTCTTTCAGGATAGGTTGTAGATCCTTGATGATGTACTGGAGAGGTTTTAGTTGGGGGCTGAAGGTGACGGCTAGTGGCATTCTGTTACTTTCTTTGTTGGGCCTGTCCTGTAGTAGGTGACTTCTGGGTACTCTTCTGGCTCTGTCAATCTGTTTCTTCACTTCAGCAGGTGGGTATTGTAGTTGTAAGAATGCTTGATAGAGATCTTGTACATGTTTGTCTCTGTCTGAGGGGTTGGAGCAAATGTGGTTGTATCTTAGGGCTTGGCTGTAGACAATGAATCGTGTGGTGTGGTCTGGATGAAAGATGGAGGCATGTAGGTTAATATAGTGGTCAGTATGTTTCTGGTATAGGGTGGTGTTTATGTGACCATTGCTTATTAGCACTGTAGTGTCCAGGAAGTGGCTCTCTTGTGTGGACTGGTCCAGGCTGAGGTTGATGGTGGGATGGAAATTGTTGAAATCATGGTGGAATTCCTCAAGGGCTTCTTTTCCATGGGTCCAGATGATGAAGATGTCAGCAGTGTAGTGCAAGTAGAGTAGGGGTGTTAGAAAAATGCTTCCTCAGCTCTCATCTCCTAAGTCAGCCATAAAAATGTTGGCATACTGTGGGGCCATGCGGGTACCCATAGCAGTGCCGCTGACTTGAAGGTCTACATTGTCCCCAAATGTGAAATAGTTGTGGGTGAGGACAAAGTCACAAAGTTCAGTCACCAGGTTTGCCAAGACATTATCAGGGATACTGTTTCTGATGGCTTGTAGTCCATCTTTGTGTGGAATGTTGGTGTAGAGGGCTTCTACATCCATAGTGGCCAGGATGGTGTTTTCTGGAAAATCATCAATGGATTGTAGTTTCCTCAGGAAGTCAGTGGTGTCTCGAAGATAGCTAGCAGTGCTGGTAGCATAGGGCCTGAGGAGAGAGTCTACATAGCACTCTACTCTGCGGACGTGCACAGGCTGAAATTGTGGAAAAGCAGCATCACGTGCCCCATAACCTCAGCCATGCAGAACACTCCTTTGTGCTGATATTTATAGGCAGTTCTCTCCTTCCACTATCAGCTAGGTCATTTGCATCCACACAGACGCGTTCTGCCTTGCTTTTGGATCCAAAACTACTAGCAGCTCAGAGACTCTGTCTTAAAAGGGACACAATTAACTTCCACCAGAGTTCGGATTACTTTTC
>NW_020715952.1:35941-36409 GCF_002925995.2 Terrapene triunguis
GACAGGAGGGAATTCAGGGCAGTCGCCTGGGCTGCCTTAGGCAGGAGGTCAGCCTAGATCACAGTGGCCCCTTTGGCCTTGGACTCTATTATAATATAGATAGGTGTATTTTTATCACTTAGCTAGTTACAGGGGTATAAAAACAAAGAATCAAAATCACAGTCCAGCTGTGTACGGGCCTTCTCTCACTAGGATAGTCTGAGGCCTTGTTCTTAGCTAAGGGGTGTGGCTAAGCAGCAGGGGCAGCCATAAACTGGGAAGCCTACGGTCACATCCTCACATCCCAAGCCAGTCACATTGAAATAAGGTGGTATTGGGCTGTTAGAAAGACGATCCTGTCCTGATAGTGCCCATCCCCACCAGATAAAGAAACAGATCTTAAGCTAGTTAAAGAAAACTTAGTTTGACAGCATCCTGTCTGGCAAGAAATCACTTATCAATGGGTGTGGTTGTGAAACCCTCATTTCT
>NW_020715953.1:0-15833 GCF_002925995.2 Terrapene triunguis
AGGTGTGCGTTTACAAGTATCTTTATGATATCACACCCTCTGTTCAGCTATTCTAGTTTGAGGTTAGTTTGTTCATTAGCCATGGTGTCCTTTGACTCTCTCCCAAGTAATCAATCACTGGCTTTTCTTTCCCTTCAGTGTTCCCCTCTGTGTGGGCTCTTAATTTAATCATGTTTCTGGAATGTTGGTGCCTCGGGGTCTGGCAAGATAGGGATTCAGGGGAATCCTGCACATTGGCTGGCCCTTTGGGGAGCGGTCTCCCAACCCCAGGACTGTACATATACAGAAAATCCAGCTCCCCTTTTGGGGTTACCCGGTGTTTCCCCCTCCCAGCACTGAGTCCTTCCCTGCCCCCTGGAGGGCTGTGATCTGTGGTCTCTGAGCTAGGTGTGTTTACCCTTTGATCAGATGCACCTTTTCTCAGCAGCTTTCCCATAACTGCTCCCTGTCTCTCACCAGCCTGGGGGAAAACACCCCCTTCTCTGTCAGTTGGGTTATTTGTGTTCTGGCAAACTACCACCTGGCAATTTCCTGGTCCCAACTCCTCTGCTGTCCCAGGTTTTGGAGCTGCATCTTGATTTACAGAGACACAGTTACTTCCCAAAAACTTATCAGAAATAGCAACCTGAAAAACTGGGACCTGGCTTGAGGTACCCTCTGCCACCCCTTTCTCTGTTCCTGAGAAGTCAGCTGTGTGACTGCTCCCCTCCAGGAGGTCACTTACACAGTTCCTTCTCAAAACCCGGATCACAGGCTGAGTGCCTGGGTGCACAGATGCTGATCCAGCTATCCTCCTAGTATTCTGGGCATCCTGCCCCCAAGTGACTAGTGA
Organism: Terrapene triunguis; assembly: GCF_002925995.2. Classification (NCBI taxonomy): domain Eukaryota; kingdom Metazoa; phylum Chordata; order Testudines; family Emydidae; genus Terrapene; species Terrapene triunguis. The sequence continues at coordinate 833 of NW_020715953.1, forward strand.
GGAGACATTCCTGTACCCCCACTATTCCTTCCCCAGTTCCCTCCTCTGAGCCCCCTGTGATGTTATTGACATGAACAGGGACTGTATAGATCATTGTTTCAGCCAAGGTCCTGTAGTGGCACCAAATCTTGTATAAAGGGGGTCAAATAAGGTGTCTAAGACAAGGTTATGGTTTGCTGGTTATGATTATGCTATCTGCATGCATGTATAATTTTTGTATTTAAAGTTATAAGTATTGGCTCTATACCAGGGTTCTCAAACTGGGGGTTGGGACCCCTCAGGGGGTCGCGAGGTTATTACATGGAGGGTTGTAAGCTGTCAGCCTCCACCTCAAACCCTGCTTTGCATCCAGCATTTATAATGGTGTTAAATATATTTTAAAGGTTTTTTAATTTATAAGGGGGGGGTCATACTCAGAGGCTTCCTATTTGAAAGGGATCACCAGTACAAAAGTTTGAGAACCACTGCTCTATACTGTCTGTATTTCAAACTTGTGCTATGCTTCTGGGTGACACCCCAGACAATTTGGCATCAGCACTGCCTAGCCTGCTAGATGGCCCATTAAAGACCATCAGCTATACAATTGACCCATTGAGAGAAGGCAGATACACTTTGTGACTCAGCAAGGCATGCAGGGACATGCCTATGGACAGAACTCTAAAGTTTTTTCATGCCATGTGCTGGATAGCTTGTCTTTGGAACAAAGAAAGAGAGGCCACATGGCAAGAGACTATAAAAGGCAGCTGCATCTCCTCCATCTTGTCTTCAATCCTGCTTCTTACTTCTGGAGGAACCTTGCTACAAACTGAAGCTATACACAAAGGACTGAATGACCCATCCCAGCTGTGGATGTATTCCAGAGACGTGATTTGAACCTGCAGTTTATTCCATCACTGCTACAAGCCTGACCCAAGAACTTTGCCATTACTGTATGTAATTGATTCCATTTAACCAATTTTAGCTCTCATCTATATTTCTTTCTTTTATGAATAAATCTTTAGATTTTAGATTCTAAAGGATTGGCAACAGTGTGATTTGTGGGTAAGATCTGATTTGTATATTGACCTGGGTCTGGGGCTTGGTCCTTTGGGATTGAGAGAACCTTTTTTCTTTTACTGGGGCATTGGTTTTCATAACCATTCATCCCCATAACGAGTGGCACTGGCGGTGATACTGGGAAACTGGAGTGTCTAAGGGAATTGATTGTGTGACTTATGGTTAGCCAGTGGGGTAAAACCAAAGTCCTCTCTGGCTGGCTGGTTTGGTTTGCCTTGGAGGTGGAGAACCACCAGCCTGGGGCTGTGACTTCCCTGCTCTAAGCAATTTGTTCTGAATTGGTACTCTCAGTAGTGTCCCACCAAAAGCAGCATCGTTACACCTCCTCCCAAGACACATTTCTCTGTGCTCCCAGGAAGGGGTCTGTCTCTTGTTCATCTGCAGAACTCTGCCAACTAACAACTGGGACAGTTTCCTTAATCACTGACAACACCTCTCCTGTCCCTGCGCCTCAGGGCATGTTGCCTTCTGCTGGAAAGGAGCTAATCTCAGCCCCTCCCATACTTGGAAGCACCCTGCTTCCCTGTGTTACAGAGTCACAGGAATCCTCACCCACCTCAGTGGTTTCTGAGATCCCTGCCCCTTCTCTGGGCTCTCCTCTGGGACACATTTCTCTATGCTCCCTAGAGCCGGCTTTGCCTCTGGTTCAGCTGCGACCTGCTGGCAGCTAATAACCTAGACAATTCTCTCCCTAGCAGGCGTTACACCCCCATCCCTTCCTGAGGTGGTGTTGCCTTCAGCTGCAATGCAGGCCCTTGTCTCAACCACCCTCCCCCCTGGAAGCATGTGGCTTCCCCCTGCTGCAGAAGAATCAAGGAGACTCTCCCATTCTCTCAGCAGTTCCTGAGACTTTACCCTTTCCCTCAGGGGTCCCAGCATAAAACTTCCCCCTGCTGCAGAAGAATCAAGGAGACTCTCTCCCATTCTCTCAGCAGTTCCTGGGACTTTACCCTTTCCCTCAGGGGTCCCAGCATAAAACTTCCTCCTGCTGCAGGCAAATACTTTAACCTGAGCTACACAGAAAAATCATTACCAAGGAGCAGGTCGACTAGGAGGTGTTCCATTACCTAGGGTTACCATATTTGAACTTTCAAAAAAGAGGACACTCCGGGGGGGCGGGTGTAGCCCCGCCCCCTAGCCACTCCCTCCCAATTCCCACCCCCCTGACTGCCCCCCACAGAACCCCCAACCCATCCAACCCTCCCTGCTCCTTGTCCCCTAATCACCCCCCGGGACTCCACCCCTTATCTAAGCCTCCCTTATCTTTGTCCCCAACTGCCCCCTCCTGAGACCCCCCCACCCTACCTGTCCCCTGACTGTTCTGACTCCTATCCACACCCCTGCCCCTGCCAGATCCCCGGGACTCCCACGCCTGTCCTGTTTATGTAACACTTTAAAAATCAGCAAAAGGGTTATATAAATAAAATTTATTATGAAACAAAAGGCAAAAAACTATTATGTACATAGTTTAGTCCTATTCAGTGTCTACTCGGCGCTTCTTGGCTTGTCTCTTGTATTCATTAAATGGAGCATCTCTTGTCACTGTCCAGCAATAGTCTGCAAGCATTGATGGGCTCCATTTGCCCTGATAGCGTTTCTCCATTGTTGCAATGTCCTAGTGAAATCGCTTGCCGTGCTCGTCGCTCACTGCTCCGCAGTTCGGTGGAAAAAAATCTAGATGAGAGTGCAAAAAATGTATCTTTAGTGACATGTTGCAACTAAGGCTTTTGTATGCCTTGAGGAGGTTTTCCACCAACAACCTGTAGTTGTCTGCCTTGTTGTTTCCGAGAAAATTTATTGCCACTAACTGGAAGGCTTTCCATGCCGTCTTTTCCTTGCCACGCAGTGCATGGTCAAATGCATCATCTCGAAGAAGTTCACGAATCTGAGGACCAAAGACACCTTCCTTTACCTTAGCTTCACTTAACCTTGGAAATTTTCCACGGAGGTACTTGAAAGCTGCTTGTGTTTTGTCAATGGCCCTGACAAAGTTCTTCATCAGACCCAGCTTGATGTGTAAGGGTGGTAACAAAATCTTCCTTGATTCAACAAGTGGTGGATGCTGAACACTTTTCCTCCCAGGCTCCAATGACTATCGGAGTGGCCAATCTTTCTTGATGTAGTGGGAATCTCTTGCACGACTATCCCATTCGCAGAGAAAACAGCAGTACTTTGTGTATCCAGTCTGCAGACCAAGCAAGAGAGCAACAACCTCCAAATCGCCACAAAGCTGCCACTGATGTTGGTCATAGTTTATGCACCTCAAAAGTTGTTTCATGTTGTCATAGGTTTCCTTCATATGGACTGCATGACCAACTGGAATTGATGGCAAAACATTGCCATTATGCAGTAAAACAGCTTTAAGACTCGTCTTCAATGAATCAATGAACAGTCTCCACTCATCTGGATCGTGAACGATGTTGAGGGCTGCCATCACACCATGGATGTTGTTGCAGGCTACAAGATCACCTTTCATGAAGAAGAATGGGACAAGATCCTTTTGACGGTCACGGAACATGGAAACCCTAACATCACCTGCCAGGAGATTCCACTGCTGTAGTCTGGAGCCCAACAGCTCTGCCTTACTCTTGGGTAGTTCCAAATCCCTGACAAGGTCATTCAGTTCACCTTGTGTTATAAGGTGTGGTTCAGAGGAGGAGGATGGGAGAAAATGTGGGTCCTGTGACATTGATGGTTCAGGACCAGAAGTTTCATCCTCTTCCTCTTCCCCGCCTGACTCAAGTGAGAATGATTCTGGTGCATCAGGAACCGGCAGTCCTTCTCCGTGGGGTACTGGGCGTATAGCTGATGGAATGTTTGGATAATGCACAGTCCACTTTTTCTTCTTTGACACACCTTTCCCAAATGGAGGCACCATGCAGAAGTAACAATTGCTGGTATGATCTGTTGGCTCTCTCCAAATCATTGGCACTGCAAAAGGCATAGATTTCCTTTTCCTGTTCAACCACTGGCGAAGATTTGTTGCACAAGTGTTGCAGCATATGTGTGGGGCCCACCTCTTGTCCTGATCTCCAATTTTGCAGCCAAAATAAAGGTGATAGGCTTTCTTAACCATAGTGGTTATACTGCGCTTTTGTGATGCAAAAGTCACTTCACCACAAACATAGCAGAAGTTATCTGCACTGTTCACACAAGTACGAGGCATCTCTGCTCACTTTGGCTAAACAGAAATGTGTCCCTTTGCAAAATCAAACACTGACAAATAAGAGAGCACGACACTGTGTGATTTCTAGAGCTGATATAGGGCAATTTGTTCAGGAGAGCGATGTAAGCTTCGTTATGATTGCATCATCCATGACTTCTAGGAATAACATGATGCAATTCATATCATGTATGACGCAATACCAGCTTCAGATTGCATCATTCATTGTTTTGCCTAAAAAGCAAGTACTGTCCAAACCCAGTCATAGATTTATTCATAGATCCAGTCAAAGATGTATTTTAGTCATTTCTGGTTTAAATTGAGATCCCTTCCCTTTATAACTCACTTATCCTCCGCCATTCCCAAGTCAAGGGTCGTATATACTGACCCAATAGCATATCTTGAAAACTAGAGCCAATCAACAATTTTAAGCATCATTTTCGTTCTCAGTGACCCAGAATTAGTAAAGTTTGACTACATTTATTTCAGAAGCATTTTGGCTGTAGAGCAGTGGGCTGCTCCCAGCTACTTGCAACCGAAAGACACTAGCCAATATCTCTGGTCCCAGACACAACCCTAGGAACCTCTGTCTTGCAGTGTCCAGTTAGGCCCACTGGACGCTGCAAGCTTATATGAGTTCGTCAATTTAACAAAGAAATTGATAAGTAAGCTTGTTATCCCCAGGGGAATCTCTGACACGCTTCAACCAAACACACTGCGTCAGGTAGAATAAACAAACAAATTTCTTAACTACAAAAATAGATTTTAAGTGATTTTAAGTGATTAGCAAAGCACAACAAGTCAGATTTGGTCAAATGAAATAAAAGCAAAACGCATTCTAAGCTGATCTTAGCACTTTCAGTGCCCTTACAAACTTAAATGGTTCTCACCACAGGCTGGTTGCCCTTCAGCCAGGCTCTCCCCTTTGATCAGTGCTTCAGTTGCTTGGTGGTGATGTCTGTAGATGCAGGTGGAAGAGAGAGGAAGAGCATAGCAAACATGTCTCCCTTTTATCATGTTCTTTCTTCCCTCTTGGCTTTGCCCCCCGCTTCAGGGTCAGTGAGCATTGCTGCATCATAGTCCCTGACTGACCAAAGGAAGGGGGGTGACTCACTTGAGAGTCCAACAGATCCTTTGTTGCTGCCTAGGCCAGCGTCCTTTGTTCCTATGAGGCTGGGCTGGGTTTGTCCCATACATGCCCTGATGAGGAGTGAACTGCCCCTCTGTTCCTGGAGAGTTTTGCCTGGGCTTGTTTTAAGCCATGAGGACACATTTTCAGCCTCATAACTATATACATGAAATTGCAACCTATAACATTACTATAACATCACTGTAACAGCAATTACTATAACACCAATGCTCAGTGTATCATGAGCCTCCCGAAGACACCTATGTGCATTGGATACCACACAATCATTTTATAAGGATGAACATGGGGTGCAGGGGGTTCCCCCGAAGTACAGAATGTCACAATAGCATTAGTGTGAAATTAAGTTCTGCAGAGGACAGGTGCCCCTGGAACAGGGAGCCAGAGTTTTGTTTACAAACAGAGGCAGGGTGATTAAGATAAGGGCTGGAAGTGGAGCTTTTAAAACAGGAATCCCTCTGTGGGAATGGTGGAGGGAGATAGGTTTTGTTTTAGGGAGAACACAGAGGACTCAGAAGCCAAGCCCTCTGAGCCAAGATTACATTCAGAAAAGGGGGAGATTTGTAGGTGAAAAGAAGGGGCCAAGGGAAGGGATAGCAGTGGTATAGAGAAGTTCCCATTCTACCTGTGGCACTTATGTGTCCCCTCACAATGTCTAACCTATTTCTCCTCGCAGCCCTGCTGAGGTAGAGCAGTGCTGTTATCCCCTGAGGCACAGAGAGACTAAAGGCCCGATTTTCTAAGGTATTTAGGCACCTAGTGGGATTTTCAAAAGCACCTAGAAAGTTAGGTGCTTTTTAAGCCCCACTAGATGCCCAACTGCATCTTTGGGTGCCTAAAAGGTTTTCAAAGTCTGTCCTTAAGGCACTGGTATGAGGAATTGGCCTGTGTGGCACAGAAAGTCCATGGGAGGAATCAAACCTAGGTCTTGCTCTCTATCCACCAGCCCAGCCTCTCTCTCCAACCTGTAAGGATGGAGATTCCACCACCTCCCTTGGTAACCCATTCCAGTGCTTCACCACCATCCTAGTGAAATAGTGTTTCCTAATATCCAACCTAGACCTCCCCCACTGCAACTTGAGACCATTACTCCTTGTTCTGTCATCTTCCACCACTGAGAACAGTCTAGATCCATCCTCTTTGGAACCCCCCTTCAGGTAGTTGAAGGCTGCTATCAAATCCCCTCTCACTTTTCTCTTCTGCAGACTAAACAAGCCCAGTTCCCTCAGCCTCTCCTCGTAAGTCATGTGCCCCAGGCCCCTAATCGTTTTTGTTGCCCTCCGCTGGACTCCCTCCAATTTGTCCACATCCCTTCTGAAGTGGGGGGACCAAAACTGGACACAATACTCCAGGTGTGGCCTCACCAGTGATGAATAGAGGGGAATAATCACTTCCCTTGATCTGCTGGCAATGCTCCTACTAATGCAGCCCAATATGCCATTGAGGAAGAGCAGGACCCCTTTGGGGACTGACCCAGTGCAGGGATTCCTTCAAGGGACTGTTTAAAAGCTGGGGCATAGCACAGATCCTAGAGACCCAGGACAGATCCCAGCCCACTGCTCTAACCCAATAGATACAAGTCCCCTCCCAAAACCAGTGCTGGAATCCAGGAGGCCAGGCTCTCTGCCAGGGCCAGATTACAGTTATTAGGGGCCTTAGGTAATGGGAGGGAAGGGCCTAAAGTATGAATTACATATTACAAGAAAAGTTATGATGTCATCAAACATTTATCTACATACATATTTACATATTATTTATGTAAAATTAACAAGTTTATTCTACTCTCACTACACAATTCTTCAAACAAACACATTTCCCCCCCTAGCTTTACCTGTGGCAAAGTAATGAATGATGTCATCGTCATTAAAAGACCTGACGATTTCATTCTCAGTGCTCAAGAGGAACAAAGCACCGAGATGCTTTTGAGTCATGATGGATCGAGGACATTTTTGACCCATGTTAGAAGAGAGCAGGAACGTTCTGTACTACAGTCCGTGATCATTAGTGAGGAATACAGCTGCAAGGCGCTTTCAACATTCGGGAATCATTGTGTTCAGTGATAACTCGGTTCATCCAAATAGATTTGCTTTAGTCATTTTTTCTCTATATATCTGAGAGTGATGTGAATTTGACAAATTGAAGAAATTCTTTAGTAAAATCTACTGGGAGATTGTCTGGGTACTTCTGACACAGACATTTGATACCGTGTTTCCCCGAAAGTAAGACATCCCCTGAAAATAAGACCTACTTCCAGTTTTGCCCCTCGCTGTAATATAAGGCATCCCCCGAAAATAAGACCTCCCCGGTAATAAGGCCACCCCGGAATATAAGGCCCCGAAGCTCCAGGAAAAATAAGACCTCCCCTGAAAATAAGACCTAGCGCATCTTTGGGAGCAAAAATTAATATAAGACACTGTCTTATTTTCGGGAAAACAGGGTACCTTCACTGACTTTGAAACTTGAAATGTTAGGTGAAAAATTTGTCAGTACACTAAAGGTTTTGTCAATATTTTCGTAAGCCTCGATCCGACATTCTAATGTATTCTTCAGTTTGTCGATGATTGTGATGAAGGTATTAACTGTGAAGGCCTCCTTGTCACTGAAAGAGTGGGCCATTGTGTTGTTGCATGTATTCTGTCTTTTGCAGCGTTTGGCTGACTTATACTCATGGTTAGCAATCCTTGCAGCCCCCTGAATTTCATAGTCATCAAAACTATCCCGCATTTGTTGAAGAACAGTTCCAAGACTCCTCGTTAGGTTTACTGCAGTGGAAAGGTCAATTTGAGCACTTTGCAAGCTTAGACTGCACCTGCTGAATGGCTGAAGTATATCATTCCAGACCTCACATTGATGTGCTGAGCTAAGAAAGAGTCAAACTTAGTGATTAGCTCTAGAACTCCAAGTTAATTGCCATTGTGTTTCAATCGAACAGTCTCATCTGAGCCATGGAATGGCAGACCACGCTCAGCAAGAAAAACTTTGGTTTCAACTATGCGTCTGAGAATGTTCTTCCAATAAGCACAAGCTTCCAAAAACTGGTTTTCCATTTTGGTATCAATTCTGCCACTAACTTTCTTTCGGGCATGGTAGCTGCTAACCAATGCAGCTCACTCATGGCATGATTGGTAATGTATAGAGTATTCTTCCAATCATTGAAGCCTTCGCAGAACATTCCCCACTTTTTGGTATCAGAAAACAGGCGGCAATAAAAACAGTTCATGTTTTCTCGACATGGTTTCTATTGTCAGCATTGTTTGGGCCCACAAACACTTACTTAGCCCACAAAGACAAAATCACAACCACCATAAATTGAATTCACAATCTTGATGGATTAATTTGTACAAAGCAATATCTAATGAGACAAAAAAATCCTGATGGCCCTGCTACCGTCGCTCAGCTGTTACTTCAATATGGAATGGAGAGCCTACAGTAGGGCCTAAAAATAGGAGGGCCTAAGGCTATAGCCTTATTAGCCTATGGGTTAATCTGGCCCTGCTTCCAGCCCACTGCTCTAATGCACTAGACCTCAACCCTCTCCCAGAGCTAGGAAAGAGAACCCAGGAGTCCTGCACTGACCACCAGCCTCTCCCGCGCCCAGCTGCCCTGAACCTTGGCACAGGGGAAATCCCAGGAGCAGAAGCCAGCTGGGATTGACACAATAAACAGATCCCCTTACACCCAATCCACAATGGCCTTCCTGAGAGAAGTGGGTGTGTGCAGGGGAAGCTCCTGCCTGGACCTGGGCGGGGGGGACGGTTGGGTCTCCAGGGCCCCCCCTTCACTAGTGCTGAATTCACAGATCTCATTGACACTGACTGGGCTCCTGCTGGGCACGCGGAGGCTGAACACGCCCAGGGCCGGTGCAACCATTTAGGCAACCTAGGCGGTCGGCTAGGGCGCTAGGATTTGGGGGGTGCCATTTTCTTTGGCAGCGACTGCGGCGACCGGATCTTCGGCCGCCCCGGTCGCCGCCGGCATTTAGGCGGAGGGAGCTGGAGCAGTGGAGCGCGGGGAGGGCCGCCTGCAGCAAGGGGGGGGGGGCGGCACGCAGGGAACTCCCCGCCCCAGCTCACCCCTGCCCTGCTTCCTCCCCGAGCACACCGTGGCTGCTTCACTTCTCCCGCCTCCCAGGCTTGCGGCGTCTAAGCTGATTGGTGCCGCAAGTCTGGGAGGCGGGAGAAGTGAAGCAGTGATGGCGTGCTCAGGGAGGAGGCGGGGCAGGGGTGAGCTGGGGCGGGGGGGTGTCTCAGGGGGGGCGCCTCAGGGCGGGGGCTCGGGGACAGGGCGCAAGGTGGAAGTTTCGCCTAGGGCGCAAAACATCCTTCCACCGGCCCTGAACACGCCCAGCCCCTCTTGGCAAGGCACAATCCTTCCATTGTCGCCAGCCCCAGGGCAGCCGAACACCCAGCCCCACTCCCTCAGCAAACGGACTTCACCCACATCGGTGCAGCCATGGACTGGCTGGTGTAGATGTGGCACCATTTCTGCCAGGGGCTGTTGGCAGCAACAAGGGCCGGGGTCAACCAGCTAGGGGACCCTTTTGAAACTGACATATGCCAGGCCTCCGCAGGACCTGGGAAAACTGAACACTTCCCCTGGGCCCCCCTAGCCAGCAAATGTTCCTCGCCCATAGCACTGAGTCCATGCGAAACATACAAAAAACTTCATTAAGTGAACCAGGCACACAGCTGGCACCCGGGAAACGCAGCAACCACAAATCATCCCCTCTGCAGACCACGGAGGGCCTTGGTTCTCTCACAATTTGCCACATACAAAGTATGTCTATAACTAAACCATCCATCCCTGCGGTGCCTTTGGCAGTGCCCTTCTCTGCTATGTCCCTTCTGCAGGGGTGAATCATAGAATATTAGGGTTGGAAGAAACTTCAGGAGGTCATCGAGTCCAAACCCCTGCTCCAAGCAGGATGTTAGAGGGCTTTCCCTCAACTCTCCCACTTCCCTGGTTCTTGTCACGCAGACAGCAAGCAGCAAAAGACCAGAAGTCCGAAGTGCAGACAATGTGATGTTTATTGGGGTTAGTTTCCAAGCAAGCATATTCTGAAGCCCTTCACACCAGTCGGGCTTATCTCTATACAATGATAGAGTCTGTTCCCCAGTGTTCCCTTCCCAGCTCCATTGCCGCAGAGCATTTACCCCGTGTCCCCCTTCCCAGCTCTGATGCTGCAGAGCCTTGCCTATGTTTCTGTTCCCCATTCCCCAGTTCCCCCCTCCTCCTCCTTAGCAGGCCCAAATATACCTGCAATGCAGGCCCACAGTCCCCTCCTTACAACTGAGAGTCATGTTCCATTTTGGGCCTGGGGCCTTCATCCCACCCCTTTTATACCCCATGAGAGGGGTGAGGAGGTTGTGCTGCGGTCAGGGACGGGCATTTCTTTGGTCTTTTATATCCCCTCCCCCAAGCTCCTTTGCCCCTCCCCCTGCTTGCTTAACCTTGCCTTGAGAAAGGGGTTGAGGCAATCTTAAAGTGTGCTCTGGAGTAATACTTTAACGGCTCTTATCTGTTCCCATTGGACTAACAAACCCAGCTGACTAGGCAGAAGCAACATCACAGTGTCTTCGTCCCTTTCGAATGTAACCCTTCTGCCCATCTGAGTTGGCAGCAACAAGGGCCGGGTTCAGTATCTAGGGGTTCTGTTTCAATAACACAAGGCAAAACCGGCTCGAGACCCCACCCAGTGACCTGGGACAATTACATACCACCCCCCGGGCGCCTCTAAGAGGCAATACTTCCCTTTCACAAGCATGGAGTCTGAGTGTAGCAGAATCCTTTTAATAAAGGAGGGAAACAATGAGGCATTATGTTGGGGAAACACCACAAACAGGATTTATAACACAAACCATGAGCAAAAGACCCACCCCCAAGTAAGTTTGGCAGTGTCCTTTTCCCCGCAGGGTCTTAAGTCCAGCAACCAAAAAATCACCCAAGAGTCCAACAACCCATTTGGGCTGCTGTGGGCTCATGCTAGGCAGGGTGGGTGTGCCTATGCAAACAAGATCAGCTCCTGAAGTTCTTTTCCACAACTTACCACAATTCACCACCAGATGTCATGATAGAGCTTATCCTAACTCTGCTTACACATATAAAAAAGTCAAACCTAAAATTCTATCCCAGGCTAACAAACAGACCTGTATACCTACACTCCATCCCTTTATTTTATTTTCTTCTGGGACCCTCCTGCCCAGGTATCCTGGGAAAAGTATAGGACGTATGGCGGCATATTTCCTGAAAGGACCAGGTATTAAGATGGAATGTGTCGATGATCCATTTGCCCCACTGTCCCCTATGCAGTATGGTGCCCTGCACCTTCCCTCGTACGGCCATACTGCACATATATTCCAGTGAGTGTGCCAGACTCCCCATAGTAATGGGCCCGAGAAGGTTGGGTCCAGGTTATCTGTTACTCTTCGGTGGAGGACCGTTCATGTTGCTTATATGTGACAATTAGTGGTTGTACCTTGTGGGTCTGTGCCCCCCTTAACCACTGTAGTATACATTGCAAAATTAGCATACTTAACAATAGGCCAATAGCCACAATAATCCAAAGTAATATTGTCAGCCCTGACCATCGTAATATAGTGCAGCATCCGGGCCACCACCAGAAACACTGCTTCTCCTCTTTTGACAGGGTTAAGATCCTGTTAACACCATTCTGGAGAATCTATTTTAAATGTGTCCAATTGTTGGCAGTTGCATCGAGCTGCTTCTGCAGGTTTTGCATGCTTTCGTCTATATACTGAGTCCATGGAATGTCCAGAGAAATGGGGTATTGTCCAAACCAGCTCAACCACGTGGTATGGAAACAGGTAGTAAGCACTGGTTCGATTGTCCACAGCAATGAGTTCCACAGATCCATTCGTGCACCGAAGTCCCGACGGCAGCGTGTAGATGTGTGTAATTGTGCCAGATGCTGGTGCAATTGTGTCCCCAAATGTTGTGTACATTCTCAGCAAACATCCCATACCCCATATATATCACCCCTAATGGCCCCCATTTGCAACAGGCCAATAATTCTACCCCTCCTTGGCCATTGAGGAGGGACACATTCAAATATTTTCTCTGGACAAACAATTACTTAAGTGAATTATTGTCCATTTTACACCATTCCATCCTCCCCAGTGGTTCCCAGCGAGCTCCTCCATTTCTCATTATTCCGATAGGGCTCATGGGGACCATCGTAGTAGCCGTCCCATTCCAAGGTACCACAGTAACTATTACACAGGAGCTAGCCTCAGAGTTGAGCATTTTGTATCCCCATACACACCTCCCCCTCCCAAGTTAGCCGTTTGAAACCATCCTCCGCCCATGTCAAGAGGTTTCCTGTCCATTGAGTTAGCCACAGGTTCACTTTTGCCACCCTTTTCCATCCCCTTGCGATTGCAGACCGTTGCTGTGCCAGTAGCTTATTGATTTGCTGCTGCAATTTCGGCTTTTCAATTGCTTGGTTACCCAACTGTCCCCCAGATTTCATAGACCCAACCCTGTGGTTCTTGCTCCCAACAAATCCCCTTTCCAGCGATGATTCCATGTATGCCCCTCACCCACCAATTAAATTGTTACTTGAACCCTTCTATGTATCAAAGTGGTAGTCATGTAGCAAAAAGAATGAGGAGTACTTGTGGCACCTTAGAGACTAACAAATTTATTTTGAGCATAAGCTTTCGTGGACTAAAACCCACTTCATCAGATGCATGCAGTGGAAAATACAGCGCACACACACACACACACACACACACACACACACGGGTGTTGCCATACTAACTATAACGAGAGTAATCAGGTAAGGTGGACTATTATCAGCAGGAGAAAAAGAAACTTTTGTAGTGATAATCAGGATGTCCCATTTCCAACAGTTGACAAGAAGGTGTGAGTAACAGTAGGGGGAAAATTAGCATAGGGAAAATAGGTTTTACTTTGTGTAATGACCATCCAGTCCCAGTCTTTAGTCAAGCCTAATTTAATGGTGTCCAGTTTGCAAATTAATTCCAATTCTGCAGTTTCTCGTTGGAGTCTGTTTTTGAAGTTCTTTTGTTGGAATATTGTGACTTTTAGGTCTGTAATCAAGTGACCAGGGAGGTTGAAGTGTTCTCCAACTGGTTTTTGAATGTTATAATTCTGGACGTCTGATTTGTGTCCATTTATTCTTTTACGTAGAGACTGTCTGGTTTGGGCAATGTACATGGCAGAGGGGCATTGCTGGCACATATCACATTGGTAGATGTGCAGGTGAACGAGCCTCTGATAGTGTGGCTGATGTGATTAGGTCCTATGATGGTGTCCCTTGACTAGATATGTGAACGGGCTTTGTTGCAAGGATAGGTTCCTGGGTTAGTGTTTCTGTTGTGTGGTTGCTGGTGAGTATTTGCTTCAGGTTGGGGGACTGTCTGTAAGCAAGGACTGGCCTGTCTCCCAAGATCTGTGAGAGTGAGGGATCGTCTTTCAGGATAAGTTGTAGATCCTTGATGATGTACTGGAGAGGTTTTAGTTGGGGGCTGAAGGTGACGGCTAGTGGCATTCTGTTACTTTCTTTGTTGGGCCTGTCCTGTAGTAGGTGACTTCTGGGTACTCTTCTGGCTCTGTTAATCTGTTTCTTCACTTCAGCAGGTGGGTATTGTAGTTGTAAGAATGCTTGATAGAGATCTTGTACGTGTTTGTCTCTGTCTGAGGGGTTGGAGCAAATGTGGTTGTATCTTAGGGCTTGGCTGTAGACAATGAATCGTGTGGTGTGGTCTGGATGAAAGATGGAGGCATGTAGGTTAATATAGTGGTCAGTATGTTTCCGGTATAGGGTGGTATTTATGTGACCATTGCTTATTAGCACTGTAGTGTCCAGGAAGTGGATCTCTTGTGTGGACTGGTCCAGGCTGAGGTTGATGGTGGGATGGAAATTGTTGAAATCATGGTGGAATTCCTCAAGGGCTTCTTTTCCATGGGACCAGATGATGAAGATGTCAGCAGTGTAGTGCAAGTAGAGTAGGGGTGTTAGAAAAATGCTTCCTCAGCTCTCGTCTCCTAAGTCAGCCATAAAAATGTTGGCATACTGTGGGGCCATGTGGGTACCCATAGCAGTGCCGCTGACTTGAAGGTCTACATTGTCCCCAAATGTGAAATAGTTGTGGGTGAGGACAAAGTCACAAAGTTCAGTCACCAGGTTTGCCAAGACATTATCAGGGATACTGTTCCTGATGGCTTGTAGTCCATCTTTGTGTGGAATGTTGGTGTAGAGGGCTTCTACATCCATAGTGGCCAGGATGGTGTTTTCTGGAAAATCATCAATGGATTGTAGTTTCCTCAGGAAGTCAGTGGTGTCTCGAAGATAGCTAGCAGTGCTGGTAGCATAGGGCCTGAGGAGAGAGTCTACATAGCACTCTACTCTGCGGATGTGCACAGGCTGAAATTGTGGAAAAGCAGCATCACGTGCCCCATAACCTCAGCCATGCAGAACACTCCTTTATGCTGATATTTATAGGCAGTTCTCTCCTTCCACTATCAGCTAGGTCATTTGCATCCACACAGACGCGTTCTGCCTTGCTTTTGGATCCAAAACTACTAGCAGCTCAGAGACTCTGTCTTAAAAGGGACACAATTAACTTCCACCAGAGTTCGGATTACTTTTC
>NW_020715953.1:35833-36301 GCF_002925995.2 Terrapene triunguis
GACAGGAGGGAATTCAGGGCAGTCGCCTGGGCTGCCTTAGGCAGGAGGTCAGCCTAGATCACAGTGGCCCCTTTGGCCTTGGACTCTATTAGAATATAGATAGGTGTATTTTTATCACTTAGCTAGTTACAGGGGTATAAAAACAAAGAATCAAAATCACAGTCCAGCTGTGTACGGGCCTTCTCTCACTAGGATAGTCTGAGGCCTTGTTCTTAGCTAAGGGGTGTGGCTAAGCAGCAGGGGCAGCCATAAACTGGGAAGCCTACGGTCACATCCTCACATCCCAAACCAGTCACATTGAAATAAGGTGGTATTGGGCTGTTAGGAAGACGATCCTGTCCTGATAGTGCCCATCCCCACCAGATAAAGAAACAGATCTTAAGCTAGTTAAAGAAAACTTAGTTTGACAGCATCCTGTCTGGCAAGAAATCACTTATCAATGGGTGTGGTTGTGAAACCCTCATTTCT
>NW_020715954.1:0-1791 GCF_002925995.2 Terrapene triunguis
AGGAAGATTCCACTATAGTTCAAGCTGTAGGCCAGGGATGGGCAAACCTTTTGGGCCGAGGGCCACATCTGGGTGGGAAAATTGTATGCAGGGTCCGGGCACGGGATTGGGGTGCATGAGGGAGTGTGGGGTGTGGGGGGGGGCGGTGTGCAGGAAGGGGCTCAGGGCAAGGGATTGGGGCAGAGCAGGGATGTGGGGTGTATGAGGGGGCTCAGGGAAGAGGGTTGGGGTGCAGGAGGGGTGAGGAGTACAGGAGGGGGCTCAGGGTAGGGGTGCAGGAGGGGTGCAGACTGCAGGAGGGGGCTCAGGGCAGGGAGTTGGAGTGCAGGAGGGGTGCGAGGTGCAGGTAGGGGGCTTAGGGCAGGGAGTTGGGGTTCAGGAGGGGTGCGGGGTGCACGAGGAGACTCAGGGTAGGGAGTTGGGGTGCAGGAGGGGTGCGAGGTGCAGGCAGGGGGCTTAGGACAGGGAGTTGGGGTGGAGGAGAGGTGCGGGATGCACGGGGGGCTCAGGGCAGGGAGTTGGGGTGCAGGAGGGGTGCGAGGTGCACGCAGGAGGCTTAGGGCAGGGAGCTGGGGTGCAGGAGGGGGGCGAGGTGCAGACGGGGGGCTTAGAACAGGAAGTTGGGGGGGTGCAGGAGGGGTTCGGGCTCCGGCCTGGCCTGGCGCCGCTTACCTAAAGCAGCTTCGGGGTGGCAGCGGTGCGCACCAGGGCCAGGGCAGGCTCCCTGCACGCCTGCCCTGTCCCCGGCCCCGCGCCGCTCCAAGAAGCGCTGCGGCCCCTGGGGGATGGGGGGTGGAGGGCTCCGTGTGTGCTGCCCTTGCGGCGCCTCCAGGTACCTCCCCCGAAGCTCCCATTGGCTGCGGTTCCCCGTTCCCGGCCAACGGGAGCTGTGGGGGGCGGTGGCTGGAGGCATGGGCAACGCACGGAGCCCTCTGCCCCCCCGCCCGGGGGCCGCAGGGACGTGGTGCCGGCCGCTTCTGCAGAGCGGCGCGGGGCCCGTGGCACCACGGGGGGCAATCCCGCAGGCCGGATCCAAAGCCCTGAGGGGCTGGATCCGGCCCACGGGCTGTAGTTTGCCCACCCCTGCTGTAGGCCCTGGGCTGTGAGAGCCGGGAGAGTTCTACCTTGCCAGTGTTATTATCTATATAGCGAGAGCACCTAGGGGCCCGGTTATGTACCTTGTTTAGTAGGGGTATTACGGTAATGCCTTCGTGTCCCAGTCATGGGCTAGGACCAGGACCCCACTGTGTTAGGCTCTGTATCTTATTTATTAGGGGTATTATGGTAGCACCCAGGAGCCCCAGCCATGGCCAGGACCCCGTGGTTCTGGGAGCTGCACAGACAGAACAAAATGATGTCCTGGGCAGTGCAGGTGTTGTGAAATCCCAAGCGGGGAGGGGGGAGAGCTCTGTGACATGTTTATACCCCCCGCCCCCGGGGACCTTTTGCAACCATTTCCCTGCACTGAGCTTCAGCCCAGTGACAATAGCAGCCCAGAGACAGAACAAAGGCGATGAACACTCAGAAGCTGACAGGGCAGGGGGATAACCTGCTCCCCCAGGGAGACTATTCAGTCATTTCCCAGCAGCACTGACGAGTGACCCAGACAGCCTGGGCTAGTGGTCAGGGAGCTGGGACTGCCACTCCCTGCTGGATGCTCTTCGGCAAGCCAGTTCCCCACTCTGTGCCTCAGTTTCCCCTCCCACACTTTGTCTATTCAGATGGGAATCTCCACAGGGCAGAAGCTGGTGGTGCCCTGCAGGTGGTGATGCTGGGAGGGGCAGAGCCCCA
>NW_020715955.1:0-1791 GCF_002925995.2 Terrapene triunguis
AGGAAGATTCCACTATAGTTCAAGCTGTAGGCCAGGGATGGGCAAACCTTTTGGGCCGAGGGCCACATCTGGGTGGGAAAATTGTATGCAGGGTCCGGGCACGGGATTGGGGTGCATGAGGGAGTGTGGGGTGTGGGGGGGGGCGGTGTGCAGGAAGGGGCTCAGGGCAAGGGATTGGGGCAGAGCAGGGATGTGGGGTGTATGAGGGGGCTCAGGGAAGAGGGTTGGGGTGCAGGAGGGGTGAGGAGTACAGGAGGGGGCTCAGGGTAGGGGTGCAGGAGGGGTGCAGACTGCAGGAGGGGGCTCAGGGCAGGGAGTTGGAGTGCAGGAGGGGTGCGAGGTGCAGGTAGGGGGCTTAGGGCAGGGAGTTGGGGTTCAGGAGGGGTGCGGGGTGCACGAGGAGACTCAGGGTAGGGAGTTGGGGTGCAGGAGGGGTGCGAGGTGCAGGCAGGGGGCTTAGGACAGGGAGTTGGGGTGGAGGAGAGGTGCGGGATGCACGGGGGGCTCAGGGCAGGGAGTTGGGGTGCAGGAGGGGTGCGAGGTGCACGCAGGAGGCTTAGGGCAGGGAGCTGGGGTGCAGGAGGGGGGCGAGGTGCAGACGGGGGGCTTAGAACAGGAAGTTGGGGGGGTGCAGGAGGGGTTCGGGCTCCGGCCTGGCCTGGCGCCGCTTACCTAAAGCAGCTTCGGGGTGGCAGCGGTGCGCACCAGGGCCAGGGCAGGCTCCCTGCACGCCTGCCCTGTCCCCGGCCCCGCGCCGCTCCAAGAAGCGCTGCGGCCCCTGGGGGATGGGGGGTGGAGGGCTCCGTGTGTGCTGCCCTTGCGGCGCCTCCAGGTACCTCCCCCGAAGCTCCCATTGGCTGCGGTTCCCCGTTCCCGGCCAACGGGAGCTGTGGGGGGCGGTGGCTGGAGGCATGGGCAACGCACGGAGCCCTCTGCCCCCCCGCCCGGGGGCCGCAGGGACGTGGTGCCGGCCGCTTCTGCAGAGCGGCGCGGGGCCCGTGGCACCACGGGGGGCAATCCCGCAGGCCGGATCCAAAGCCCTGAGGGGCTGGATCCGGCCCACGGGCTGTAGTTTGCCCACCCCTGCTGTAGGCCCTGGGCTGTGAGAGCCGGGAGAGTTCTACCTTGCCAGTGTTATTATCTATATAGCGAGAGCACCTAGGGGCCCGGTTATGTACCTTGTTTAGTAGGGGTATTACGGTAATGCCTTCGTGTCCCAGTCATGGGCTAGGACCAGGACCCCACTGTGTTAGGCTCTGTATCTTATTTATTAGGGGTATTATGGTAGCACCCAGGAGCCCCAGCCATGGCCAGGACCCCGTGGTTCTGGGAGCTGCACAGACAGAACAAAATGATGTCCTGGGCAGTGCAGGTGTTGTGAAATCCCAAGCGGGGAGGGGGGAGAGCTCTGTGACATGTTTATACCCCCCGCCCCCGGGGACCTTTTGCAACCATTTCCCTGCACTGAGCTTCAGCCCAGTGACAATAGCAGCCCAGAGACAGAACAAAGGCGATGAACACTCAGAAGCTGACAGGGCAGGGGGATAACCTGCTCCCCCAGGGAGACTATTCAGTCATTTCCCAGCAGCACTGACGAGTGACCCAGACAGCCTGGGCTAGTGGTCAGGGAGCTGGGACTGCCACTCCCTGCTGGATGCTCTTCGGCAAGCCAGTTCCCCACTCTGTGCCTCAGTTTCCCCTCCCACACTTTGTCTATTCAGATGGGAATCTCCACAGGGCAGAAGCTGGTGGTGCCCTGCAGGTGGTGATGCTGGGAGGGGCAGAGCCCCA
>NW_020715956.1:0-17871 GCF_002925995.2 Terrapene triunguis
GTTGCTGTGTTCTGATAGCCAATACCATATACTGTGATAAAATCACCACCCAGCTTCCACTCACTACTCCTCTGTTTATACACCCAAGGCATACATATGTCTTCTTCTGCCACAGCATTGCACCATGAGCTCATGTTCAATTCTTTGCCTACTATGACCTTTAAATCCTTTTCAAAGTAACTGCTTTCCAGGATATAGTGTATGTACGACCTGTATTCTTTGCTCCCAGATCAATGACCTTGACTTAGGCTGCATTAAAATGTATTTTGTTTGAATGGGCCCATCTTACCATGTGAACCAGAACACTCTGTATGACTGCCCTGTCCTCATCATTACTATCACTCTGCCAATCTTTCCATCATGAGCAAATTTTATCAGCAGCGATTGTATATGTAAGTGTATGTATGATAGTGGTTTGTTTGCCTTCATGTTTGTGTGAACAGGTGCTAGAATATTGTATGTGGCTGATTTGTTTGTGTAACTGATAGATGCAGGGCCGGCTCCAAGCACCAGCAAAGGAAGTAGGTCCTGGGGCGGCCAATGGAAAGGGGCGGCACTCTGTCCGTTGTCGGGGTGGCACGTCCGGATCCGGCGGTGGCGACACTTCAGGGGCAGCTCAATCGCCTGCTCCGGATTGGTGGCAATTTGGTGGCGGGTCCCTCACTCGCTGTCTTGCTCCTCGGTGGCAGCTCGATCGGGTTCTTCTTTTTTTTCTTCTGCCACTTGGGTCGGCAACAAAGCTGGAGCCAGCAATGGATAGATGTATTTTTGTATGTGCTTTATATGATACACTTGTATTTGTGCAAGTTTATGTGTGTGATACTTTTGCATGTAGAATCATCGAATCATAGAGTTAGAAGGGACCACAAGGGTCCATCAAGTCTAACCCCCTTTCCCTATTGTTCTTACAGTTAGGAAGTTTTTCCTGAGATTTAAATCTAAATCTGCTATGCAGTAGTTTGAACCCAATGCCTCTTGTCCTCCCCTATCTGACAAGAGAGACCAACTTTTCTCCATCTCGTTTATAGCAGCCTTTCAAGTATTTGAAGACCGCTATCATGTCCCCCCATAAGATCCTCTTTTGCAAACTAAACATACCCAGTTCCATCAGCTTTTGCTCACATGGCTTGTATTCTATTCCTTTGATCATTTTAGTCGCTTGCCTATGGATCCTTTCCAGTTTCTCTACATCCTTTCTATACATTGGTGACCAAAATTGGACATGATACTCCAGCTGAGACCTAAGCAGCCCCGAATAGAGTGGTACTATCACCTCCCATGACTTGCATGCTATGCTTCTGTTAATGCAACCTAAAAAATTTTTTTTTTCAACAGCATCACATTGCTCACTCATGTTGAGGTTGTGATCTGCTACAGCTCCCAGATCTTTCTCAGTAGTGCTGCTGCCAAGCAAGCTATCCCCCATTCTGTATTTGTGCATTTGTTTTTTCTTTCTTTTTTATATAAGGTAGATGTCTGTGTATTTCACACATTCATGTGCATGTGAGTTTTAGTGTGTAATCAGGTCCAGCGACTGTGAGGGCAAAGAGGGCAAATGCCCAGGGGCCCGGGTGATTTAAAAGGGCCGGGAGGCCCCCAGCTGCCGCAGCTTCCGTGGTAGCAGCGGCCAGGAGCCCCAGGGCCTTTAAAATCACCTGGGTGGGCCGCAGGGCTCCTAGGCACATGCAACCACACTGGCCAATCAGGCTGGCCTGCGGGGCCCCGAAAGCACGGGGTCTGGAGCGGTTGCATGTGCCTAGGAGTGGCCGGCGGTCCCAGAAGTGACAGATTTATCACTTCCGCCCCAGGCCCCGCCCCCCCAGGGACGGCCCTGGCCCTGGCCCTGGCCCAAGTCCTGGGGACCAGAATTTCTGTCAGTGGACCTGTGTGTTATACAGTTATATGTGTCTTCACATATAGATATATATTTGTATCTGTACTTGTTCCTGAGATTTTTCCGTGGGTATATGTGTGGACGTGTGGAGAGGGAGCATTGGCGGACCAATGTGTTTGTATTTTATAGAAGATCTGGAAAATATGTCTAAAGAGCAAGATCAGTTAATATATAGCTCAATTATTCCCATGTGTAAACTTGGAAAAATAGGCTTGGAAGAATTCAGACTTAATACAAATCACAATACTCAGCAATCATTTGGTTATTTCTCTGGCTGTCCAACACACACACACACACACACACACACACACCCCTCTTTCCCCCTCTATTGTTAGCTATCATCAAAATTTAACAAAATAAATTAAACTATCATTTGTGGGATAAAAATATGTGATGTGTGTGAACATATTTGTGTGTAGGGCTTAAGAGTGTGGGCAAGGGAGTTAGTTTTGTGGGATAGGTGTTCATTTGTCAGTGAGGGGGTGTGTGCAAAGTTTGTTTGGAGGTGTTATGGGGAATGAGATGTGGGGTATGTACAATGGATTTCTGTGGAGAAGGTTCAGTGTGTTGAGAGGTGTAAGATGGAGTATTGCTGAAGAGTGAGTGTGTGTGTGTGTGAGAGAGAGAAAGAGAAAGCGGTGAGATATATGTGGGGGTGGAGTATATTGGAAGATGAACTTCTTAGTGGGGGTGTGAATTTCAAAGAGAAGTGGGATGTCTTTGTGTGTGAAGTTAGGGTCTTTGTTGGACTGGTGTATAGCATCTGAAGATGTGGGTGTCCAATGTGTGGGTGTAACTGCAAGGGATGTGGTTATATATGGGGTGTGGGTTGGTTTTGATAGGGGATGGCATGATTATATATATGAGGTGACTATATGTGTGCATATGAGGTACAGGTATGTGTTGGCTCAAGTTATGTCGGGGTGATGGGCTGTGAGGGGAGAGTTGGGGTGGGTGGAAGCATTGCAATGTTAATGTGTGGGAATGTCGCTGTGAGGTATGTGTTTGTTCATATTCAGGTTTGGATGTGTGTGGGGGTGTTGGCTGGAGGTGTGTGTTGGATATCTGTGGAGTGTTAGGGATGTTGGGATATCTGACACAGAGTTGTGTGGGTGTTTAGGTATGTGAGATGTGTGTGGATGTATTTGTGTTTGTTTGTATGCTTGGGTATGGAGTACAGAGAGAGAGTTGGTGTGATCTGCATGGGAGTTAGGAACCTCACCTGCTTAGGCCGGTTTGAAAATCCCACTAGGCACCTATCTGCATCTGTAGGCATTTAAATACCTGTGAAAATCTGGCCCTGTTAACCAGATGGCAGGGTCACTCTGTGTCCCCCGTTCCCTCTTCTGGTTTCCCCAAAATTAATAGGGTTCTGCCCACTGGTGCCTAGAACAATCCATGAAAATGTAGACTGGGCATTCAAACATTACCATATCGCAGAGAAACAAACGGAGAAATACCATCAGGTTGAATTTCGGGCCTCACTTTGCTCAGCCAACAAACCACTTAATAGACTTATTTTCTTTCAAAAAAGTGTGTTTCACAATGGTGAGTGAGGCCTGTTACCTTGCTTCATGTCACACAGGGGGTCAGGAGCAGAGCAAGTAATAGACTCCATGAATCCTGAATCTGAGTCTCTGCTAATATGACACACTCCTCTCCCATAGCTAGGTGTACAGCCCAGGAACCCTAACTCCCATCCCTCACCTGCTTTAACCCACTAGACCACTAGACCACACTCCTCTGAAAGAGCCAGGGATAAAACCCAGAGTCCTGACTCCCTGCCCCCCGCCCTCCAGTCTAAACCATTAAACCCCACAAATCTCCAAGAGCTGTGAATAGAACGCAGAAGTCCTGACCTCCCCCCCACACACACTTATTTCTTTCTCTAACTGCAATGCAGAAATGGAAATAGAACCCTAGTATCAATTGCTGACCAATAGCTTCCATCATCATTTAAACCGTTGACCTTGGTGGATAGGAGAGGCTCACATTGAAGCCATCCAGAATCCCCCTCCTTTTCTCCTAACTATCCCAGTTAATGAGTCCAACCTTCTTCCAATTATCATTCTTCTGCTGCACAGCACCCTCCTCAGCGCTTCCTTCATTTCCTTGTTCCTCAGGTTGTAGATGACAGGGTTGAGGAGCGGGGTGACTACACAGTAGAAGACGGAGACCACCTTGTCTGCCTGGAAGGTGTAGTGCACCGTGGGCCGGACATACATGAAGGTGACAGTGCTGTAGAAAATGGTGACCACGGTGAGGTGGGAGGTGCAGGTGGAAAAGGCCCGTTGTCTGCCAGTGGTGGAGGGCATCCTGCAGATGGTGGAGATGATGTAGCAATAGGACATCATAGTGAGCAGGAAGGAGCAGAGGATGATGACCCAGGCGAAGGTGAAGAATATCATCTCGCTGACTGAGGTGTTTGTGCATGAGAGGTTCAGCACTGGTGCCAGGTCGCAGTAGAAGTGGTTGATCTTGTTGGGGCCGCAGAAGAAGAACTGAGTGGTAGATATGGTTAGGGGCAAATGGCCAATGAAACCACTCACCCAAGAGCCAACAGCCAGCCCTGTGCAGACCTTTTTGTTCATCAGGGTGCTGTAGCGCAGCGGGTAGCAGATGGCAATGTAGCGATCATAAGCCATCACACCCAGGAACATGCACTCTGTGGTTCCCAAGCAGAAGAAGACGTAGAATTGGATGATGCAGCCCGACACAGATATGGTGGTCCTCTCCACCATGAAGCTGGACAGCATCTTGGGCACGGTGACCGTGGTGTACCAGATCTCCATGAAAGAGAAGTTGCTCAGGAAGAAGTACATGGGTGTGTGAAGGCGGCTGTCCTTCCACACCGTGGCGATGATGGTGGCATTGGCCATTATGGTCAAGGCATAAGCAAGGAGGAAGAAGGTAAAGAAAAAAAAGGCCTGCCATCTTCGTAGGTTATTGAACCCTAAGAGGATGAATTCGGCAACAGCACTCTGGTTTCTGGCATCCATCCTTCACTGTGTTTAGAATTGGAGAAGGAGTAATAATAATAATAATAATAATAATAATAATAATAATAATGGTGAAATATAATGTAAATGTTACTGCTCTGAAAGATTTTAAATGAAGTTACCATTGTGGAAAGTGGACAGACTGAGGGTCTCTCGATCTCTCTCTCTTTTTGTATTATGCCTATTATAGATTCCAAGATTCTAAGGCCATAAACAATCATTCTGATCTTTTAGTTTGACCTTCTTTATAGCACAGGCCAGAGAACTTCCCCAGAATCATTTCTAGAACATATTTTTTTTAGAATAAAGCATCCAATCTTGATTTTAAAATTGTCAGTAGTGGAGAATCCACCACAGGACTTAGAAAATTGTTCCAATGGTTAATTACTCTCATTGTTAAAAATTATCCCTTATTCACAGTCTGAATTTGTCTAGCTTCAACTTCTGGCCATTGAATCAAGCTACACTTTTCCCTACTAGATTGAATAGCCCGTTATTAAATATTTTTCCTGTGTACATGCTTATAGACTGTATTCAAGTCACCCCTTAACCTTCTTTTTCTTAAGCTAAACAGATTGAGTTCCTTGAGTTTATCACTATAAGGCAGGTTTTCTTGCCATTTAATTGTTGTGGCTCTTCTCTGAAACCTCTCCAATTTATCAACATCCTTCTTAAACTGTGAGCACCAGAAATTGACACAGCAGTGGTTGCATCAGTGCCAAATACAGAGGTAAAATAGTTTCTCTATTCCTACTCGATATACCCCTGTTTGTGCATCTCAGAATCCCATTAATTTATGTTCAGAGGATTATCCACCATGATCCCCAAATCTTTTTCACTGTCACTGCTTCCCAGGATAGAGTCTCTCATCTTGTAAGTATTGCTGACATTCTTTGTTCCTAGATGTATATGTTAATATTTAGCCATATTGTTTGCTTGTCCCCAGTTTACCAAGTTATCCAGATCATTCTGTATCAGTGACTTGTCCTCTTCATTATTTACCACTCCCTCAACATTTCTGTCATCTGCAAACTTGTTCAGTGATAATTTTTTTTGTTTTATTCACAAGATTATTGATAAAGATGTTAAAGAGTGTAGGGCCAAGAACCGATCCCTGTGGGACCCCCTAGAAACACTCTCTATCATTGGGGAATGAAGTTCTCAGTGTCTCATTTCAACATGGTCCAACATGGTTTGAGTTTCCCTACATACAGGCACATATAAACAAACAAAGTATGCATCACCCTGTACTGGGTCCCCCCCCCCATGGTGCCACCTGGAACTGGGGTTCCACTGAGCCCTCTGACCCACCAGCCTGGGCTCCGTCTCACACTGTGCTGCTGTGACAAGCTGCAAAGCCCTCCAAGCTTGTACTTTCACCAGCGTTGACACAGGTAGGGGCACACCCAGCTGCAGTTACATACAGGCTTTCTAACCACCAGCCTCCCAGCCTAGGACCCCAGAGCAGTACCGTCCTGCCCTGGTCAAAATCTGGTCAGTATATGGTTTTAACACCCAGTCCGCCTCTCCCTCAATGAGGACCATGCACACTGTTGGCAACCAAGCTGAGATTTTTCCCAGACACCTTAGTCAAACTCACACTGGTTTGCACCTCATACAGTCTTCCAGGTGCTATTACCGAGAGTGGGAGCACGTCGGGGTCACCAATGTCATCAGATGTTTGGCTCTGTGTGTGTTTTTTGTGTGCTGTCCCAGCTCTACACAAATAGCTGGCACAGCAGACCTCAATCAAACTGCCCAATGACCACAAGACTTGGGTAAGTAGCGAAGGCACCTGGCCAGGTTTATTGTTAACAAAGCACGGTAATAGCACCTGGCGGACTCTACGAAGATACTAAGACATGTATGCCCGTGACAATGGACGCAGCTCAGTCAGTGGAAGGACTTTCCACAGCCTCCTAGGCTGGACAAAGGGTTAAGGGGAGGTATTCCAACATCTATAGACTGAAGAAAACAATCTAGGATAAACTTCTTACGTATCACAGTATGAGTTTCATGCCATGTTCGTTACCTCCCCTTGTACCTTCCTCCTGATGTTTCAGACAAAATATCACTATTCATTACTTTTATCAAACCATTTTATTATGTGCTACATTGGGGTGTTCTTCTGTTGGCTTGCTGGAATGTGTTTGTACATTCAGTGTTTTAGCAATGCTAACAGTACTGGTGCCGAGTTTGTGTACCAGACACTGGCTTGCAGGTAAGCATCTGCTTTTAACAGGGCCTTACTGTTGCTCATAACATAACTTGCACTGACTTTGGTTCAAGCCTTACGCCTTGCACCAGGCCCATGCTTCAGGCTCTTTCTTTCTACTACACACATTTCCTGGGGTAATCCTTGTGCTTGTGTGCATTTCCTCAATAAGCCATTAACATTGTTTGGCCTTTTTACTGTTGTACCTGAAAGGCTGGTTGTGGGTATTTTCAACCTCACATATTTCAGTAACACATACATAGCCAAACTTCATATCTTCACATATGACGATAGCACATACAATCCAATGAGATATTAATGTCTAGCGATCAAGACTTTTAGAATGATTCATCACAAGGCATACTTTGTACAAAATATATCCTAATTATATGACAGTGGCAAATAAGGGTGTCACACACCCCACTTCCTCTGGAGCACAGGTTTTATTTAATGAACATTACACAACATAATTTGGGGGAAAATAAAAGCCATTGTATACAATTGTAATTCCAACTACAATTTATTTTGTCCATAATTTAAATTAAGATAGGGGAAAGGAGTTAATATTTTTGACCCTAGTGATAATAATAACAATGCTTCTCACTCGCATAGCAAATTTCTTCTAAATATCTCAAAGTACTTCTGGTCTGTAGAACTGATTCCATGTCACCTAACTACCCATTCACTGCTCTTCCCATTATTCCACATTGCCTGCACAAAAAGATATCCTTACTACAGTATGCCATATTCTTAGACTTAGAGTTCTGAAGAAATAATCCCAACTCTGATAAAAATTCCCCTTTTTTGATTACACTCACAATTTTCAGAACATCTCATGCAATTTTATGGCAAAGCCTGTCCCCCTTATTAGGTGTGTTCCACAGATGAATAAAATATTGAAGACTGGCTACTCTACAGTGAAAAATTATCAATGGGTCAGTTGCAGCTACATTTACAGACTGCATCTCAGTCTATGAACAAAGAAGGCATTTGTGGTCGTCTGAGCCAAGGCAGGTCAGATATCCCAGAGAGAAGCTCATGAAGATTATGGTTCATCTCTTCAGCTGATGGAGGTACTCAGAGCTATACTAGCCTAAGATCTGGGTCAAGCTTCTTCAGTTCAGTATATCTGATTGTAGAATCTATTTCCAAAGGAGATTAGGCTAATCAGGTCACACTATAAGGTACTTCCTTAGAAAGGCTTCTCACCATAACCAGAATGTCGTTCACCACCTTTAACCTAAAAAGAGAACTTTTCCCAAAGAGACATTTAACTGAAGAAGGGACAAGAGCCCAGGATTATAGAAGAGCTTGGTAGCTGAATCTGTTTAGCCAGGGAAGTGGTCTGATACAACATGAATGAAAAAACAGCAGACAGAGAGAACATAAAAAATACTTACCTCCTGTATATTAGATCAATTCCAGTGGTTCAGGAACTTTGGTCCTTTCAGAAGATTCAGTGTTGTTATGATCTGCAAAGTTTCTTTTTATGCTAAGTTCTCTAATGCTTTTCAGGAAGAAATAGCATTTTAACTAATGGGTTTTGGGTAATTATATCAGCACCTGTGTACCTCTATTGGGATCTGTTGTCCACAGCTCGGGGACGAGAAGAGCTTGTTATGGAGGCTCAAAAGAGTTGCATTAATTAGGTACCAAATTGCAACTTTAACCAGTTTTGAGCAGACATCTGAAGGCAGTGATGTCTTCTGACTAGTGCACAAGTATAGCAGTCAATGGATGATTTCATCTCGAGACTATTCCATAGCCTACCAAAGGAAGCATTTGATGGATTAAAATTCCTTGGTTCTACCCTGGTCAAATGTTAAGAACATAAGTATGGCCATATTGGGTTATAACAAAGGTCCATCTAGCTCAGTATCCTGTCTTCTGACAGTGGCAAGTGCCAGGTGCTTCAGAGGGAATGAACAGAACAGGTAATCATCAAGTGATCAAATCCTTGTCACCCTTGTCACCCAAGCTCCTGGCAAATAGAGGCCAGGGACACCCTCCTTGTCCATCCTGGCTAATAACCATTGATGGACTTATCCTCCAGGAACTTATCCAGTTCTT
Source organism: Terrapene triunguis (assembly GCF_002925995.2). Lineage (NCBI taxonomy): Eukaryota > Metazoa > Chordata > Testudines > Emydidae > Terrapene > Terrapene triunguis. Next base: position 9,179 of record NW_020715956.1, read on the forward strand.
TTTTGAACCCTGTTATAGTCTTGGCCTTCAAAACATCCTCTGGAAAAGAGTTCCACAGATTGAGTGTGCGTTGTATGAAGAAATACTTCCTTTTTATTTGTTTTAAACCTGTTGCTTATTAATTTCATTTAGTGATCCCTAGTTCTTGTGTTATGAGAAGGAGTAAATAACATTTCCTTATTTAATTTCTCCACACCAGTCATGATTTTATAGACCTTGATAATATCCCCCCTTACTCGTCTCTTTTCCAAGCTAAAAAGAACCACTCTTATTAATCTCTCCTCATATAGAAGCTGTTTCATACCCCTAATAATTTTTGTTGCTCTTTTCCAATTCCAATATGTCTTTTTTGAGATGGGGCAACCAGATCTGCACACAGTATTCAAGATGTGGACGTACCATGGATTTATATAGAAGCAATATGATATTTTTTGTCTTATTACCTTTCCATTTCCTAATGTTTCCCAGCATTCTGTTAGCTTTTTTGATTGCCTCTGCACATTGAGTGGATGTTTTCAGAGAACTTATCCACAATTACTACAATATCACTTTCCTCAGTGGTAACAGCTAATTTAAATCTAATACATTTGTATGTATAGTTGGGATTATTTTGTCCAATGTGCATTACTTTGCATGTATCAATATCGAATTTCATCTGCCATTTTGTTGCCCAGTCCCTCAGTTTTGTGAGGTCCTTTGTAACTCTTCTCAGTCTGCTTTGGACTTAACTATTTGAGTAGTTTTGTATCATCTGCAAATTTTGCCACCTCACTGTTTACCCCTTTTCCCAGATCTTTTATGAATATGTTGAATATTACTGGTCCCAGTACAGACTCCTGGGGGACACCATTATTTACCTTTCTCCAATCTCAAAACTGACCATTGTTCCTACCCTTTGTTTCCTCTCTTTTAACCAGTTACTGATGAGAGGACCTTCCCTCTTACCCCGTGACAGCTTATTTTGCTTATGAGCTATTGGTGAAGGATTTTGTCAAAGGCTTTCTGAAAATCTAAGTACACTATATCCACTGGATCACCCTTGTCCACATGCTTGTTGACCCCCTCAAAGCAGGGCCGGCCTTTGGGGTGGGCTGTTTGGCCCCCCACCCAGGGCAGCCTGCCCAAGGGGGCGCTGTGCGCAGGGTTTGGATTCCCACCTGACCAGCTGCTGAGAGCCAGCTGGGCTGATGGAGGCAGCATGGCAGGTAGGTATGGGAGCAGCAGCCTGGGGGCGGGGGAGAGACCAAGCTGTAAGAGGCAGTTGGACGACCAGCCCTCAGAGCCAGGTGACTCCTCCAGAGCACGGGTGCCCCTCCTCCGCCCTGCTCCACGTGTGCAGCCGCTGCTGTTCCTGTCCCCCAACCCCCCCATCCCTGTCAGTTAATCCCTGGAGTCGCCCCCACGACTCTGGACTGGGAGCATCCTCCTGTCTGCTCTGGGGGGGGGCAAGGGGGTGATGGTGGGGTGACCTCCTCCCCCAAACCCATGTACCCGATTTCCACTGAGCTGGGGTGACAGGACAGGGGGGATCTGTGTGTGCTGCTGCCTTCTGGGTCCGGAGCTGCTGGCAGCTGCTTGTGTCTGAACAAGCCTAGTTCAGGCTCCTGACCCTGAGTGCTTTCTTAAAGAGACAGCGCACTCACTCACTCAGGCACACACACACTCCCCTCAACACACACACACACACGCTCCTTCACACATTCCCCCCAACACACACAGCAGGGCTCACTGCATCCAGGTCACTTCCCCACCTGGGCTGTTGTTTGGGCTGACCGCAAGTTACCTTGGCCTGTTATTACAGGATGTCTCGGGTGGAGCTAGTACTGAACTGGCTTTGACCGGCTGGGCTGGCTTGCAGCAGCTCCTACTGGATAAACAAGTGAAGAGATAAGGAGGGCCTGAGAGTGTTAAGTGTGGGAATAGAAAGCAGTAGTGTTTCCTGCCAGAGCCTTCTTGTGGATGTATACGCCCCCCGAGAAAGAGATGATAATAAAAATGGGTATGAGAATTTCTTTAGACGAGCAGTCTAACCTGCGGTCCTTGGCCTTGTAGGTGCCCAGGAACTCCCCACGCTGGAGCAGCACCTGCTACGAACCCTCAGGAACATGGTTGGAGGCTCCGGGACTGTCCATAGCAGAAGGGATGTAAGCATTGATTCTTGCTTGCCTTCTTGGTTGCTGGAAAGCACATATTTAATAACGCGTGAAGGCTGGGAAGCTTATTATACTTTGGGTAACTTTGGCAATAAAACCAGTTATACTTATACACCTGGTGTGGCTTCATTGAGTGTATCCGAGCCCCTTCTTTGGCACGACAGCTGTGCTGAGGCATCAGGAGCTGCTGCTCTCCTGCCCTCCCCTTACCCAGCCCACAGGGAAAGTGACCTGGATTCAGGAAGCCCTGACATTGCTCCTTGCTCCCCTTCTCACAGCCCCCTAGGGCTGCGGGGTGCAGAGGAGCAGCAGTCCAGCGGGGGAGCGAGCAGCAATGCCAGCTGCTTTGTGCATCCAGCTCAATTTCCCCCCGTGGATGCAGGAGGGGGATGCAGGGGTTAGGGGCAAAGGGGGCACAGTGCAGGGGTTGGGGCACAGGAGGGTGCAGGGGTTGGTGTGTAGGAGGGGGGCAGGGGTTTTTAGTGAAGCGGGTGTAGGGATTAGGGTTGCAGGGGGGGAGTAGGCATTAGAGATGAAGGGGGCACAGTGCAGAGGTTAGGGCAGAAGGGAGGGTGGGGAGCCTGGGGAGCACATGGGTGCCTGGAGCAATAGGGGGTGCCACGCCCACAGGGGCCAGTGGAACCAAAATGCAAGTTTGCCCAGGGTGCCATTTTCCCTAAGGTCGGCCCTGCCTCAAAGAATTCTAGCAGATTGGTGAGGCATGATTTCCTTTTACAAAAACCATGTTGACTCTTCCCCCAACAAATTGTGTTCATCTATATGTCTGATAATTCTGTTCTTTACAATAGTTTCAACCAATTTTCCCTGTACTGAAATTAGGTTACTGGCCTGTAATTGCTGGAATCACCTCTGGAGCTGTTAAGAGCAGGGGACTGAAAGTCAAGAAACCTGGGGCTAGATTCACAAAGAAACTTAGTCGTGGCACGACACAAAACTTTTAGATGTCCAGAAACTCACTGGGATTCACAAAGTCTGAGTTCCGTGCCCAAGCTTCCTATACAATGAATGGGGAATTGGTTGACTTTTTTAAGTTTAGTGCTTATTAGTTAACCCTAACCCATTCCTTCCACAGATCCTATTCTCTTGCTTCCAATAAAGTCCCTCTTTGATATATTGGTATTTTGGGGGCTGTGACATTTCTTTGGTGGGGTTTGTGTTGCAGTACTTTAGTGTTTCTCATGTAGGGCTTTTATACGCCTTGCCAGCAGGGGGCACAGTGTTGTGGAAGCCCCAGGCTCCACAAAAAATAATTCAGGACCCAATCCATCTGAAGACAAGAGAGGGAAAAAGCCACACCCAACAGCAAGCAACAGTGAGGCAGCACCAGCCATACCTAGGGGAGGAGGGGCTACAGAGGTGACAAAAGTGACAACTTCTAATGCTCAGATTTTCAAGTAGCCTAAGGGAATTAAGTGCTCAAATGCCATTGAAATTCAATGGGAGTTAGGTACATAACTCCTGTAGATGCCCTTGAAAATCCTAGCCTGTCTACAATACAAAGATACTCAAATGTGTTAAGATCTAGGGAAGCTCTCAGCAAATCACAGGAATATGTGCTTTATCAGAAATTATATGATGTCGTGGCACATTATTTATCTGTTTGAAAATGGTGCTTTTGGATGAAACCTTCATTTTTAATAGCATAAGAAATAAGAAATAAAAACTTCATCATTCTTGATACTCTTCTCTCTGCCACATAACTGTTTTTCCAAAACTGAATGATGAAAACAAAAAACTAATTGTTTTTTAAATCAGAAATGGTTGTGGCTTTTTAAAATTGAAAACAGATTTTTCATGGGAAATGAAAATGTTTACTAACCCTCCAAAATATTTATTGAAAACCAAACACTTTCAAAAGCTGACTTTTTTTTCATTGACTTTTGACCAACATAAAATAAAAATTATTTTAAAATTCGCTCTGAAAAATCAGAGGAGCTCCTGCTGAGGGGCGGATTTGTCCGGCTGAAGAGGGGCAGGGACAGGTGGAGCCTGGCGGCTTCTTGAAGGGGGGAGATGTGTGGCAGGGCAAGGGTAAACCCCTGGAATGCCCTGCTAAAATGCTGGCTAAGCCCTGCTTTCTGGTAGGGAGGCCAGGGGCGGGGGCCCAGGCTGTCTGCAGAGAGCCCAGCTGCAGGCTCTAAGGAGGGCTGGCTCACTGCTATGAGTTGAGTTAAGTAGCGACAGCTGGGCTGAGGAGGGGGAGGGCTATAAAAGCCCAAAGAAAAGCTCCGTCAGGAGGCTAGCCTGGGAGGTAATAGGAGGGTTACATCTCTGTCTCCTCACCAGGGGAAAAGAGCCTCATGGGCCAGGAGGAGCCCCGGGGAGGGTCTGACTGTAAATAAAGACACAAGGGTGAAGCACCGAAAAAAGCGTGGGGACTATTTATTTTAACCACCCAACACAGGGCACAGGCACGAGAGAGTGGAAGCCTGTGCGGACCCTGTGACAGTGGGGCTTTCCCTTCAACTCCCCCCTCTCCAGTTCCTGTCACACAGACAGAAAGTTAGAAGACCAGAAGTCCGAAGTGCAGGCAATGAAATGTTTATTAGGGTTAGTTTCAAGCAAGGATATTCATAGCTCTAACACCGCAGAGTCTTTACCCATGTAGCTGTTCCCCCCCCTCTTCATTCTTAGAAGGCCCAAATATACCAGCAGTGCATGCCCCTGGTCCCACGCCTTATAACTTATGGTTATGTTACGTTTTGGAGGGTCGTGAGTCCGGGGCCTTCATACCACCTCTTTTGTATCCCATGGGAGGGGTAAGGAGTGAGGTTGTGCTTCAGTCAGGGACAGGCATTTCTTTGGTTTTTAGTGTTGCTTACGCCTCCCCCCATCCCCTTTTCCCCTCCTAGCTGTTGCTTGACCTTAGCTTGAGAGAAGAGTTAGACAGCCTTCCAGTGTATGCTCATATATTACACTCCCACCATACCCAGTAACACATTTAACTCTATCCTTTATCTTTTCTCATTATACTAACAAACCCATCTGGGTGGGAAAAGCAACACAGAGAGTCCTAGTATTTTGTTCACACATATTAGTAAGAATATAAAAATATCAAAAATTAGACTGGCAAACAAACCCCAAAATTCTGTCTCAGGAGAACAAACAGGCCTGAATCATCACTAACACTCCTAACAGGTACCTAAGAGGCTAACTTAGAGTTGTCATTGCTTTACCCTTCTTGGCATCCTTCAAACTCCCCTTTATAGCCCCTTTAATTTGACTCTACAATTCAGTCAGGCAGTAGTGTAGAATTGAACAGGGAAACTAAACCATATATAATATTTCTACAAAATAATACAGACATTTTCCCACTTTATCACACCTCCATTTTTATAGGCCCAAGTTGAAACACTGTCACATGGCCCAAGGATCACAAAAATAACTTTATTTTGTGATAACTAAGAAGTCCTACTCCTGCCCAAGAGTTTCCTCAGAGCCTCCTTGACTTCTTTGTTCCTCAGACTGTATATGATTGGGTTGAACATTGGAGTAATGACCGTGTAGAGCAGGGAGATTGCTCGGTTGGTGTCCACAGAACCACTGGAACCGGGCCTCATGTAGGTGATAAAGCAGCTGCCAAAGAACAAGGTTACTGTGATGAGGTGCGAGGAGCAGGTGGAGAAAGCTTTGTGTCTCCCCTCAGCTGAGCGCATCTTCAGGATGGTGGAGAGGATGCAGACGTAGGAGGTGATGATCAGGACAAAGGGGAATATTATGAACACTACAGTGAGCACGGCGTTGATAACATCATTCAGGGACGTGTCTGTACTCGCCAGCTTAAGCACTGGAATAACATCACAAAAAAAGTGCTCGATTTTATTTGGCCCATGGAAGGATAACATGAATATAGTGACCGTTTGCTCAAATGCCACCACATTGCCTGCAATCCACACCACAGATGCCAAGCTAATGGTGACTTTTCTGCTCATGACGAGCGAATAATGCATGGGGTTGCATATGGCGACATATCGGTCGTAGGACATTACAGCCAGCAGGCAGCACTCCGAGTTGCCGAAGAGGAGGAAGAAATACATCTGGGCTGCACAGCCAAGGAAGGAGATGGTCTGATGCTCTGACAGGAGGTTGGACAAGGTCTTGGGGATGATGACCGAGGTGTAGCAGACCTCCAGGACTGACAAGTTCCTGAGGAAGAAATACATGGGGCTTTGGAGCGCCAGGTCAGCCACCGTGACAGCAATGATGAGGCTATTTCCTATCAGGATGATGAGGTAGATGAGTAAGACCAGGATAAAGAGAAGGAGCTGCAGATGCTGGAGGTCTGAGAAGCCCAAAAAGATAAACTCAGTCACTGTACTTAAGTTTCCTTCCATATCTCTGTCCTGATGAGATCACATATGGATTCCAACACCTCAGGGGCTAGGATGGCATAAGTAGATAGAATCACTGTTACAGGATCAGTCACATCCCTCTCCCCTCTCTCATCTCTCTGAGTGCACCCAATTCAAGTGTTTGGCATCTTCACCATACTCGGCTCTGGGTGGAATCTTGTCATCCTTCCATTCTTAGACAAGAACCCAGACACACGGCTCCATGTACCAACCCCTTATCACCCTGCAGGGTTTGGTTTTGGCCACCTGTGTCTCCTCTCTTTGGGAAGCTGTGACCAGTGACAGTGATCTACATCCTCCTTAAAACAAGGGTTTTTTTTATTTTATTTTTTATTTATTTATTTAGCAATTGGAACAAAGCATTAGAGAAAAAAATGATTTTAAAACAGCAAACAGCCTGCACACAGATTTAGTCTCATCTATTCCTTTGCATCTCTACAAGGAAAGATAGAGCAGGGTTTTTCCTTACCTTATCCTAGCTAGCCCAGATCCTCCTGTGTGTCTGTGCAACTCCAAAACTGGTTCTCAGACAGACTCACTCTGTTCAAACTGGACTGGGTGCTCCCCACAAGTGTGAGCTATAACTTCGCTCTGGCATTGTCTCCTAATGAAACTTAAGTGTAAGCTTCTAAGCAATTGTTAACCAGGGTCTCCTCTCTCTGTCCCTAGATGGACAGGCTGGATCTGCTACCAGGTTGCTCCCTAAGGTCTTGTCTACACCTAAAATGTAGGTCAATTTAGGTACACATAAAACTTAACTATATTGCTCAGGGGTGTGAACAATTCGCACCCCTGGGAGACTAGTTAAGCCATCCTCAACCCCAGTATAGACACTGCTAGGCCAATGGAGGAATTCTTCTGTCATCCTAGCTACTATCTCTCAAGGGGGTGGTTTTATTGCAACAAAAGAAAATCCCCTTCTGTTACTGTAGCCAATATCAGGCACTACAACAGTGTAGCTGCAGCCCTGTAGCTGTGCTCTTCTAGTCTGAGACTGGCTGATCCAGATACAATATTAATAATTATTACAGAGCACCCAAATATTTGTCACAGCTTCCCTACCTCCTTCAGTTTTATTCTATTAATGACAATGAGATATTACACTGTTGAAGTACAAAACAATGGTGAGAAACGGATTTTAAAACAACAAACAGTTTAGAGGCATAGTTTGTCTTGTCTACTATTACATTTCACTACGAGCTAATTTAGATTGGCTTCCCTCTTAAATTACCAGAACACAACTGGGCCAATTTATTATCTCCTAAACTCTGAAGTCTGGTTTCAGAGTAGCAGCCGTGTTAGTCTGTATCCTCAAAAAGAACAGGAGTACTTGTGGCACCTTAGAGACTAACAAAGTTATTAGAGCATAAGCTTTCGTGGGCTACAGCCCACTTCTTCGGATGCATATAACATCATATGTGCATATATGCATCCGAAGAAGTGGGCTGTAACCCACGAAAGCTTATGCTCTAATAACTTTGTTAGTCTCTAAGGTGCCACAAGTACTCCTGTTCTTTTTCTGAAGTCTGGGTTAGATGAGAGATAAGCCTTTAGATTCAAGCACTATAGGTGTCTTTGAAAATGACAGCCTTAATAGACAGAGTCAATAGAGTGATGAGAGTCATTCCTTAAGGTTACTTAGCTTGCTAGAGATACATGATGCACAGTACCTTTGAGAAGACAGAGAGAAAGAGAGATGAGGGACCATTCTGCAGATTAGATAGATAAGAGTAAGTTAGAGGGTATGATTAGATGAGAAGGAAAGAGAGATAGAAAGACAGAGAGATAAATTTTGCTCATTTTTCCTTTCAATTCTGGAGATCATTTAGCTGAGAACAGCTAGGGATGATGCACATGTGGTTGCAACAATAAAGAAGGAAAACACCACAATCTGTCTCGTAAACCTTCCCAGCTCTGGCAAGTCCAAACTGTTTCTGAAAGCCACTTACCTCTGGAAGAGAAGCTTGTCTGCTAGTGACCCTCAGAGGCAGGTCCTTTTTATACTGTTCAGTGACCACTGGGATAAAATCTGCAGGGTTCTCTCTGACTCTGAGCACCCCGGACAATTAGCAATTACATTTCTGTTTTAAGCACACTGAACAATAAAATTGACTCAGCAATACAGAACCTGTCTTTAAACTTCAGAGATGGGCTGACCCAGATTACA
>NW_020715956.1:22871-37053 GCF_002925995.2 Terrapene triunguis
GTGCATTGTGCAAACACTGACAGAAGACATCATCATTATTAAGATGTGTATGTTTCAATAAAGTCCTGATCCCTCGGAGACTGGACAATTTATCTCAGCTTCTCAATAATAAGATCCCGTAGGACATGGAATAAGGATGTAATAATTGCATCTTGAAATTTCCACAACCAATACAATTGGTCTCTAGGCAAAAAAGGTTTTAGAAATAGCTGCCCGTGATGACAAGAGATTAGATCATGCTGGAGCTGGGAGTCATGTCATGCTACTCTGTGATGGGACATGGTCCCCACTTCACCACAATTGCACCATCTCTCTGGGCACTAATTGCCCCACCATTCTGGCACTCTCAGAATAAATCTTAGAATGCCCAGGACCCCTCTCATCCCTAGAGGACAGAGTTCAGGCACACTGGCAAGGTGTGCGTGTAAGGAAAATTCACAGACATTTTCAGGTTGTAGCTGACCTCTTGAAAGCCAAGGACAGCATTCTTCAGGGATGTCAGCTCTTCACACCAGGAATTTCTAGGTCTCCAATTCAGATCTATCCCATGGTAGGAGTGACTCCAGTTCGTTACACTTACATGGCTGCTTCTGTGTCTTATATGTAATGAGTTTAGTGGGTCTCAGTCCAGCTGTCAGTGGACAAGTGTCCACAGGGGCGGTCCTAGACTAGCTGCCAGCAACTGGCACCCTAGGCGAACCATGCAATCAGAGCCCCCCAAACCCCAAGGGCAGATATAGGCTCAGGTTTTTGGTAAACTGAGAAACATTTTACCCCTTTTTTTCCTTTTAATGTTTTTTAATTTTTTTTTAAACCAGAGGCTTAATTATTTGGTTTGTCTGTCCCTCTGTCCAACCGATGTTTTTGAGATCAGATAAAATAGAGACACGAAATTTTCAGAATAGATTTGTACATGACAGCTAGATGATATTTCAGTCCAATTTCAAATAAAAATGCATTAAAAATGTTAATTATTTTCATTATTACAAATCCCCAACCATCCATTATGCTATCCTGCTTTAACTGCCATTACCGCCACATCCAATATAGAAAGAAATAAGAAAACTCTTCAATGAACTTTAACCTGTATTTACAAAACACTCTGAATAAAAAACACTCTGTGCTCTTAAAAATGACTTTTCTTGCTTTAAGTTTTGAAAATTCAGTCACTAGTTCTTTTAGATCCAGTTTTCCAGCTATTTCATGCTCTATTGACATTGTGGCAAGTCCAACAACTCTCTTGCACCATTGTTGAATGCGGGTATGTTTTTATCAATTTTAACTTTGAGAAGCTACCTTCCCCACTAGCTAAGGAAACTGGCAAAGTTGAAAGAATACATAGAGCTATAAAAGTGTTTGGAAAACTGTCTGTGAGTTTATTTTCACAAACAAACTTCAGTACTTCTTCAGGAGTGGAATGTTTCTTAAGTCATCTTCAAAAAGCCTGAAGCTCACTACACAAATCTGTAACATCAATGTCTTTTGAATTTTCATGAGTCAATGCCGACTCCAGTTTTATACAAAATTTTCTTATCTGTTTTGCTGTTTTCTTTTGCAAGCTGTGGATATCATATAGAAAGCCAAATACTTACTCTAGCTGCTGCATCTGTTGAAATCTTTTATCAACCGAGTGAATAGCAGTATCAAGAACTGCGAAGCAGAAATTCACTTTGAACCTTTGTTTTGGGTTCTGAATGGGTGTGTTTCATACTTCATACGAAAACTGCTGTTTCTTTTGCCGAATGCGAACTGGCTCTGGTTCAAATTCTGTCAGAAAGTCTCTTTCTTCAGCAAGCTCGAGAGAATCTACCAGTGTTCTTTCGAACCCTTCATCACTTCTGAATTCCTCCAGAATATTTCAGTTTGCTGCAGTTTTTGAATAGCAAAATGTATGTTCAAGTCATTTTCCTGAAGCTGCTTACTAGTGAGGTTAATCTCGAAAAGGATATTATACCATTAAATGAGTGAAGTCACAAATTTGAACTTGGAAAGGCCACTTGCAAGAGCTTCTGCATCTGAATGTGCCGTATTGCCAGATGATCCAGTAAAGGCAGTATCATCAGAAATTTCAATTATGGCATCATAAATGTTTCCAAGTTCATAGCGAAGAGGCTTCAAAGCATCAATGTGACTCTCCCATCTTGTCTGTCTAAGTGGTTTTATAGTTAGAGAAGTCACATGGTGAGTCAGAATCTCCCAACGGCGTGTTGAGCCTGAGAAAACACATAAACACCTTGCACCATGTCAAAGAAACTGTGTGCTTCCAAACAGCATCTAGCAGCAGCAGCAGAGGAACCACAAGGAATGAAAAAGGCCCTAGGATTGATTTCCATCATTCTCCTTTGCACACCATTGTCTTTACCCTACATATTACTCCCATTATCATAGCCTTGGCCACGTAAGTTTTCAACAGATAATGATATTGTTTCAAGCTCTTGTAAAATAGTTTCAGTCATAAATGCTCCAGTCGTTTCCTTCCATGGTATGAAACCCCAAAAACGTGCCTTTATGAGCACTTCAACATTATCTTCATCTGCAAACTTTTCCATATCCACAAAACGAATGATCGTCATTTGTTCAACATGACTCATATCTGGTGTACAGTTGAGTATTATTGAAAAGTATTTTGCAGAATGGTCAGCTTCTACAAATTTCTTTTTAATGGCATTTGCTAGGATTTGAATCAGTTCATTCTGCATATTTTTTCCTAAGTAATGAACCTGTGTTTCATGATCAGTTGATAGCATTTACATAGATGCTCCTTCATGACTGGATCAAACAAAGCTAGGTATTCAACAAATATTAAAAAGTTTCCATTACCTGGAGTGTATAATTTTTCATTTCTACCACAGCCGCGGAATGCTAAATTTTGCCCACCGAGAATTCTCACTGAAGCAATCAGAGGCTCTAATATTTGTTGCCAATATTCTTCTTTTCCCTTGATCACACGTAAATTTTCTTCATTGATAGTTTTTCTTTTTTTAACTGTAATTCAAGTTCTTTCCAATTTTGAAAACATTCCAAATGTTCTGTACTTTTCATGTGAAGAGAGAATTGAAGATATGTTTTTCCAGTCTTTTGAACCATTTTCAGTCAGTGATGTACCAATTGCATGATTTCTAAACAACTTGTAGCAAAAGCAAAACACTGAGTCCTTCGACACTGAATATTGTAACCAGTTTTGATGAATTTCTTCCCCATTAATGAGTTTCCTCTTGTAATGCTGAGCAGAGAATTTTCTTTTATTTCCATCTTTAGGGAAGGGAAATTCATGAACTTGTTCGGGTCCATTTTTCATATGAATTTACTGCACCCTGTCCTCACATCTGGGCCATGAAGCTGGGTCCCCATACTCTAACTTGTTTGTAACTTCCTCATCTTTCTTCCTTCTATTTCATTTACTTCAATTTCTGCATGTGTCTCTGAAGGTGAATAAATTTTCTCCACTTCCATATCAGTCTGATGCTGTAAGCTGCCTTCATCTAGAAGTAAGTTTCCATCATCTTGGGTTTCCAAACTGTTTTTTTTGTGGATGTGAGCTACCCTCATCTCAAAGTAATATACCTTCATCTTGATGTTCCAAACATACTTCCATGTGGATGTGAGCTAACCTCCTCTCTGAGTAAAATTCCTTCATCTGGATGCTGTGAACTGCATCCATCTTTATTTGGATTAAAGAGAAGATATTTCAGGAAGGATCCCTGCTGTTTTGCTTGGTCCTTTTCCTTCTCAGCCTTTCGTTTACAATACTCACCTCCTGAGGGTTTTATTTTTCCTCTTTCTGCCATGGGGCATTTGAATATTGTTATGTACTGTGCTCCCAATTGCAAGCATTATAGATGGCTGACACACCACATGGGTGGCGATTTAAACCACATTGCAGCCATCCCAACACGTCTTTTCACTGTTAAAGGTTCAATGATTAGTAACATTCACTCACTTACCTATTAAAACAGTTAGATACAGCATTTACATATAAACAAAATGACCTTTTCGATGTTGTAGCCTGACATTGGTTGCTTGGAAAGTAATCCCCTTCCTCACCGTTACCTGCTTGGAGTGTGACATCATCACTTTCATAGTCTATTAAGCGTTAAAGCTGTTACTTTTCTTTTATGGACCTTATTTATTACATGTGAACCAGTTATAATAAAGAAAAGTTCATAATTATATAGCCCGATAATAACGCTAAGGTTTAATAATGCTAAAAGATACTCATATTTTGGATTTATAATGCTGAAAGATGTTATTATTTATTCTTTAGCACCAAGAAACACAATTTTCCACAGTATTCACTTGATTCTTAACCATCTACCTGTGACGTGTTAAAATGACTGTTTGACATGTATCAACTCACGATATCTCTGCTCTACATGAATTTCTGGTTATGTGACCTTGATGTATATTTGAGCTAGGTGTCACTAACATTGCAGTTCTTGTCACTGGCGGATGTGTTTCATTGTGGCTGAGTTATTGCTTATCAAAATTGTGGAGTGGGTCATCTTGACCCTACGTCACAAATTGAAAAAAAAATCTCTAAAATATTATTTATTTTTGCAGTAAATAAAATATTTGACATATTAATAAAATCTCAGAAATGTAGAGAAATGAATTATAATTCATATTCCCTCCGTACGCACATGGGAATTGAAATGATATCTTCATTATTTTATTTGTATTTCTTTTCATTTTTTTCTTCTTTTTTTTTTTAATTTGATTTTTTCCTCGAATTTGGCTCCCCATTTAACTTGGCACCCTTGGTGACCTCCTAATTTGCCTGTATGGACGGGCCGCCCCTGAGTGTCTATATCTAAGGCAGATTTACCAACAGCCTTGGAGCGAATTTACAGCCCTTCAGCAAATGCATAATAGAGGCCAAGGGCTACATTTGAAATTCATACTAGTGTAACACCCATCTCCCTTAGGCTGCTTTAAAAATCCCAGCCTAAACCTGAAAAGGCCTTGTGTGGTGCCTAGGCCTTGAGTGTGTTTCACCCTGAAGGATCATGGAGATTGAACTAGCTTGGGACACCCAGATGCAGGCTCCCCGAGGCAGGGTTGAGGAAGGTAGGTGGGACAGTGTGCCAGAACACTCAGCACTTCCTCATTAGCCAGAGCTTCTTGATGGATCAGTGGAGGAATTCTTTCCCTATGCACAGAACTGCACTACTGCCTTCTCTAATCCTGATTTTCTTCACTGTCCTTTGAGACTTCGAATATTGGCCATAGACAAGTTAGGACCCTGAAGGGAATGGTCTCAGCATTTACAGCCAATGTTTTTTTGCCTGTGATTCTCTCCAGGAGTTCTGGTATAATAATAATAATAATAATAATAATAGTTGGTTCATGGCCAGGATTTATTGGTGACTCATGGAATTTTACAAAGCAGCTTTCCCCCTTTTAGGCTTAAAAATCTTGTATGCTGGAGGGTTGTATGTTTAAAAAAAAATTCTCCATGATGTAATGCTAAGGGATAATAAAATCTTTCTGATTTGTCAATATATCGACTCTTCTTCTGGCGGCCTCTGGCTTGCACTGATGTTCACCCCCTAAAGAGATCATATGTTTAGAGCAGATAACTGAGCATCAGGGTCAATTTCTCTCTCTGGAATAGGAATGAGGAATAGGTCTAGTGGTTAGATTGGGAGGCAGGAGGGGGGTCAAGACTCTTGGAATCAATTCCTGACTCAGAGAGAGAGGTGGGGTCTAGCGATTAGTTCAAGGGATAAAAGGGAATCAGGACTCCTGGATTATTCTCCCAGATCTGTAAGGAGAGTTGATTCTGGGTTTTTGGCATTAACTATGGAAGAGGAGTGTGATCCACAGCTTAGCTGCACCCTGACATAACAGAGTGATGTAGATGTTGCCATAGTTAACTGTTTCCTTGCTGATTAAAGTCCGTCAGGAGGTTGTGATGGTCCCCAGGCTTTGCAGTTCCCAGTACGCCTCATTCCCTGGCTGGCATGCTTACCAGTCTCCTAGGCTCCCTAGCAGCCTGACTGGATGGCTCCCTGATTCCCAGGTGCAATGCACTCAGGAATCCCATATCTCCGTGCTCCTAAGAAGCCCCAAATCTCAGGGGTGCCCATTCCCTGGCTGGCAGTCTGTCTGGGCCATCAGGCTCCCTGGAATGCCCAGCTTCATGGACTCATCTTAAAATCATAGAATCACAGAATACCAGGGTTGGAAGGGACCTCAGGAGGTCATCTAGTCCAACCCCCTGCTCAAAGCAGGACCAATCCCCAACTAAATCATCCCAGCCAAGGCTTTGTCAAGCCTGACCTTAAAAACGTCTAAGGAAGGAGATTCCACCACCTCCCTAGGTAACCAATTCCAGTGCTTCACCACCCTCCTAGTGAAAAAGTTTTTCCTAATATCCAACCTAAATCTTCCACACTGCAACTTGAGAGCATTACTCCTTGTTCTGTCATCTGGTACCACTGAGAACAGTCTAGATCCATCCTCTTTGGAACCCCCTTTCAGGTAGTTGAAAGCAGCTATCAAATTGCCCCTCATTCTTCTCGTCTGGAGACTAAACAATCCCAGTTCCCTCAGCCTCTCCTCATAAGTCATGTGCTCCAGCCCCATAATCATTTTTGTTGCCCTCTGCTGAACTCTTTCCAATTTTTCCACATCCTTCTTGTAGTGTGGGGCCCAAAACTGGACACAGTAGTGCAGATGAGGCCTCACCAATGTCAAATAGAGGGGAATGATCACGTCCCTCTTATACAATGACCCTACTTGTACGGCCCAAAATGTCGTTAGCCTTCTTGGCAACAAGGGCACACTGTTAACTCATATCCAGCTTTTCATCCATTGTAACCCCTAAGTCCTTTTCTGCAGAACTGCTGCCTAGCCATCATGGCCGTCCCTAGCTATTCTGCTGGGGGGAGGGAGCGGGGGGGCTGGCCCCAGGCCTGTGGAGGGGAGGGCCCCAGGGCTCTGTGGGGGAGGAGCGAGCCACAGGCCTCCGCTGGGGGGGGGCAGGGCTGGCTTGGGGGCCAGGGTGGAACCACCCCCCAGCACTCACCAGATGCACGGCTGGGGCCGGGTTGCTGCACTCCTGCCACCAGTGAGTTCAGAGCCCCAGCCCTGCTGCAGAGCTCAGGAGAGTGGGAGTGGGGCTGGGCAGGGGGGGGGGGGGGGGGGGCGGGGGCGGGGAAGGGATGGGGGCCCTGGAGAAGAGCCGGAGCAGGGGCTGGAGCAGCACGCAGCTGCGCAGGGCACCAGGAAATTTGGTGCCCAAAATTTCCTGGTGCCCTATGCAGCTGTGTGCTTTGCGTATGGGTAAGGATGGCCCTGCTAGCCATTCAATCCCTAGTCTGTAGCGGTACATGGGATTCTTCCATTCTAAGTGCAGGACTCTGCACTTGTCCTTGTTGAACCTCATCAAATTTCTTTGTCCCAATCCTCTAATTTGTCTTGGACTCACTCTGCCTGTTCGATCAGCCATCCAGCCTCCCAATGTCCCTGGGGCCCTTTCCACCTGTGGGCTGCTGGGAAGTCAGGGCTCCCAAACGTCTCACTCCCAGGGCTGCCTGGCTCCCAGAGCTCCTCATTCTCCAGCTTGTGGACTTCCACAGCTCCCACTGTCCCTGAGAGCCCCTTCTCTCAGCACTACCCACTGCATGGCTCACAGACTTCCCATGCCCCTAAGCTCCACAGGCTGCCCAGCACTCCAGCTGTTCTCCGCACAGGGCATTTTTGAAAATATGGTCTTCTACCAATGGCTGCAATTTAAAAGATAAAAGAGCCATTTTAATATCTGGTATTTACTCCTCATGTACTCATTATTACTAGAATACTTATTATTATCACTCCCAATTTACAGATCGAGAACTGAAACACAGAGTATAAGGACTTGATTTTCAAAGGAGTCTAAGGGAGTTAGGTGCAAAAGTGGATTGGGGCATCTAACTCTTTTAAAATCCCGTGAAAAATTTGGTCTATGAAACTTGTCCAAGGTCAAACAGGAAATCTGTGGTAGAAGAGGAAATATCTCTCACTCTCTCTCCCCTCTCCCCATATAATCTCTCTCTCTCTCTCCAATTAGCTACTTATTCTTATTATATTATTAGCACCTTATAAATCTTTCTATCATGTATTTGAGTGACAAGTTTTTGGAAAATGTCCTTTTTCAAAATCAACTGAATCTATATGGCTATCGATATGTCAGAGGAAGTAGGATCTTTTTCTGACTGAATTTTGAACACTTCAGAACAGATTCTGAAAGGTATTCAGTCACCTAGTGAGATTTTCAAAAGCATCTAGGGCACCTAATACACACTCAAATCAATGACTGTTAGGTGCTTTTGAAAGTCCAGTAGACACCTAAAATACTTTAAAAACCTTGCCCTCTGTGTGATTCTTTATCCTTTGCTGCCCTCTGGTGCTCATTTGATTTCATATAAAATTAGATCAGTTTGAACTCTCTGCTTTCTCTTTACTGGTTTAGTACACTTCTTTTGTGAATAGAGCTAGTTGAAAATGTAGAGATGGAATAGTTTTTTCCCCTGAAAAGTGCTAATTCAACAAAATCAAAACTTTTTTTTTTTGTGGGAACATCAATTTTGTTCAAATTTTCTACAGGAAAATAGGATCAAAATGTTTCACTTTCACTTTGTTACTTGGACTATTCATTGAAAAGAAACAATTTTCTAAGGTTGAAACAGAACAGTTTGTAACAGTTCATTGTGTGAAAAAAAATCAAGATTTTGCCTTTTCAGGATTAAATGACATTTCAAAATCTTGGCATTTCCTGTGGGATTGAAATTCAATTTTTCAGACAGGGAATTTTTAGTAGGGAGGTGCTGTCCTTTGAATGGTGGTAGAGTTTTCTCTTAGTACAGATGGAAACAACCCAGCATATTAGAGAGAAATGTCACCTAGTTGAAGTCTGCTGAGTTCAGTTGGTAGAGGCAGGTAGTGCTTTGCAAGAAGGTAGCCCTGTTCTCACAGAATTGGGTCCCTTACCGAAAGTTGATCTGAGTAAATCTGAGGCTGTTGCAAATCTGTTCAGTTGTGGCAATCAGTTGTGATTCCCAAGATGAGTGTGTAATAAAGCAAAACACAAAACATTCAATAAATTCTTGGAATATTTAGCAGACACATTTTTGGTTCAGAAGGTGGAGGAAGTAACCAGGGAGACAGTCATTTTAGACTTAATTCTGACTAATAGGGAGGAATTGGGTGTGAAGCAAACACTGAAGGGAATTTAGGTGACAGTGATCATGAAATGATAGATTTCATGATTCTAAGGAAAGGAAGGAGTGAGAGAAGCAAAACAAGGACCATAGACTTCAAAAAAGCAAATTTTAGCAAACTCAGATAACTGATAGGTAAGGTCCTTAGTGAAAAATATCTAATGGAAAAAGAAGTTCAGGAGAGCTTATAGTTTCTCAAAGAGACAATATTAAAGGTGCAGCAACAAACTATCCCAATGCAAAGGAAAGATTGGAAGAGTAGTGAGATGCCAAGATGGTTCCACCAGGAGCTCTAAAAAGGAATTGTACAAAAAGTGGAAACATGGACAAGTTGCTAAGGATGAGTACAAAAGAATAGCATAAGCAGGTAAGGACAAAATCAGAAATGTTATGGCACAAAATGTGTTACACTTGAGCAAGGAATATAAATGTCATAACAAAGAGGTTCTATAAATACATTATGAGCAAGAGAAAGATGAAGGAAAGGATAGGTCCTCTATTTTAGTGGGGAAGGAGAGCTTATAATGGATGACATCAAGAAGGCAAAGATATTTAATGCCTATTTTGCTTCAGCCTTCACTAAGAAGATAAACTGTGACCAGATACTTAACACAATGAATATTAACAACAAGGGGAAGGAACACAAGACAAAATGAGGAAAGAGCAGGTTAAAGAGTATTAGAATCAGTTAGATGTATTCAAGTTGGCAGGACCTGATGAAATTCACCCTAAGATACCTAAATATTGCTGAAGCAATCTCAGAAACATCAATGATTATCGTTGAGAAGCTCGTGGAGTACACATGAGAACCCAGAGGACTGGAGAAGGACTAACAGAGTACCTATCTTTAAAACTGGGAACAAAGAGGGTCTGGGGAATTATAGACCAGTCATCCTAACTTTGATACTTGGAAAGGTACTGAAAGAAATTATTAAACACTCAATTTGTAAGCATGTAGAGGATAACAGAGTTATAAGGACATTTGGCATAATGCAATTTTTTATTTTCTTGTATAATTTTGATGGATAATATTGATGTTTATTTTTTATATTTGCAGCCATTTAACTTTTCAAAGTTGCACAAAGTTATGACTTTTAAGCATTTTTATTTTTATTTTTATCAATTTAAGTTTTCACAGTCGTGGGAAATTATGGGGGTGTCAGACAATAGGAGGGGACCAGAGACCAGAAAATAATTATTTAATGACAGTAGATGCTGAGATTCAAAAAGTTAAAGTTTCAATATAGATTTGTCAAGAACAAATCATTCCTAATCTGCCTATTTTCCTTCGTGGACAGGGTTACTGGCCCAGTAGATGAGAGAGAAGATGTGATAGATCTTGATTTTAGTTCCTACACAGTCCCATGTGACATTCTGGTAAGCAATCTAGGGAAATGTAGTCTAGATTAAATTACTATAAGCTAAGTGCCAACCTACTTGAAATACCTTACTCAAAGAGTAGCTATCAGTGATCCACTGTCAAACTAGGGGGATGTATCTAGTGGAGTCCCATGGAGGTCTGTCCTGGGTCTGGTAATATTCATTTTTTCATTAATGTCTTGGATAATGGAGTGGAGAGTATGCTTATAAAATTTGCCGATGAAACCAGCCTGGGTGGAGTTGCAAGCACTTTGGAGGACAGGATAAGAATTCAAAATGACCTTGACAAATTGGACAATTGATCTGAAATCAACACGATGAAATTCAATAATAGCAAGTGCAAAGTACAACACTTAGAAAGGAAAATTCAAATGCACAACCACAAAATTGGGAAAACTAGCCAGGTGATGGTACTGCTGAAAAGAACCTTGGGGTTATAGTGGATCACAAATCGAATATGAGTCAGCAGTGTGATGCATTTACAAAAAAAGGCTAATATCATTCTGGGGTTTATTAACATGAGAGGCATATGTTAGACATGGGAGGTAATTGTTCTACTCCACTCAGCACTGGTGAGACCCCAGCTGGAGTACTGTGTCCAGTTCTGGGCACCACATTTCAGAAAAGATGTGGATAAATTGGAGAATTCAGAGGAAAGCAACAAAATATGAAAAAAAATAAAAGTTTTAGAAAACGTGTCTCATGAGGAAAGGTTTAAAAATCTGGTCATGTTTAGTCTTGAGAAAAGAAAGACGGGGTGAGGGGGAAGAGGTGAAAACAGTCTTTAAATATGTTGAGGGCTGTTATTGAAGAAGATGGTGAACAAGTGTTCTTCATATCCATTGAAGGCAGGGCAAGAAGAAGCAGGCTTAATCTGCAGCAAAGGAGATTTAGGTTAGAAGTTAGGAAAAACTTTCTAACTCTCAGGGTAGTTAAGCTCTGGAAGAGGCTTCCAAGAGAGGTTGTGGGATTCCTGTCACTGGAGGATTCTAAGAACAGGCTGGACAAAGGGATCGCCTGCGTATTCCTTCCAACCCTACATTTCTATCATTCTAATACTCTTAGTCTCCTTTCAAAAGCCTGATGTTACCTGTGCTGTTCCAGAAGCAGATCAGGGACTTACTGCGACCTAGAGTCCCATTCTGGCATCTAGTTCCCTTCATGCTTCCTGAAGGGACTAATTAGCACCAACTCTGTGGCTGTCCCAGATTACTTAACCCCCCAAACCAGTTTATCTCTGCTGTTCAGCATTTTGGTGGCTGTGTGTGTGGGTGTCGGGGGGGAGTGGAATATAGGTTCCACCCATTCCCATACTCTGCCATCCATCTTGTTGGACTTCTGCATTGTCTCCATGGACACTGTAATCCCATCTTCACTGGAGTCCATTCTATGGGTAGCTCATGCAGGGAAATAAAGGTGCACCTGACAATCTCATACTCCCCTGCCCACGTATACAATGCATCTCCATTGTGCCCTCCACAAAATTGGCCAGAATTTCAATGTCTCCTGCTTCAGCAGGACCTCCCTGAACACAGATGATGATTCAGGGCCCTTCTTGGAACCCCCTCTAGTTTGTCTATGTCATTCTGGTAAGACAGTATGCAGCCTTGTTACAGACAAGAAATGGAGGCGGATAAAATATGAATTTACTTGCCCCAAGCAACCCACAGTGATGGAGCAGGGAATTGATCTCTTCTGAAAGCAAACCTAATGCATTACCACAAGACCATTTTAAGTTTTCCCACATTGAAGGAAGGAATGATGTATCATTTTAGGTTTCCTGCATAATTGATATCCCCCCACATTTTGGGGTTTTGTCACACATTACATCCTTTGTTTAGACTTGGAGAAATAAAAAAGATGCTATTGGATTATGCAATTAATGGATCTGCGCCATATATGCTTGCAAGTTCAGGGGGAGGGATAGCTCAGTGGTTTGAGTATTGGCCTCCTAAACTCAGGGTTGTAAGTTCAGTCCTTGAGGGGGACCACTTAAGGATCTGGGGCAAAATCAGTACTTGGTCCTGCTAGTGAAGGCAGGGGGCTGGACTTGATGACCTTTCAGTTCTATGAGATAGGTATATCTCCATTTATTATTAAGTTTTGTGTGTGTGTGAGTGTTTAAATTGCTCCATGACCTAGCAGGATTTCCTGACCAGGACTGTAAAAACATGTTTTGCACTTCACTGCTTTCAACAATACAGAACTCTTTAATGCAACAGTGTAATTACCACACCAATCAGCAATTCTTTCAAATGCATCGGATAGCTGTATTTATGGCATGATGGGCAGATGAATAAAATCCAAAGCAATGCTTTAAAACATTCCCAGAACATAACAATGGCCATAGTGGGTCAGACCATTTGTCCATACAGTCCAGTGTCCTATCTTCCAACAGTGGCCGGTGGCAAATGCTTCAGAGGGAATAAACAGAGTACGGCAATTATTCAATGATCCATCCCCTGTCATCCAGTCCAAGCTTCTGGCAGTCAGAGGTTTAGAGGCACCCAGAGTATGGGGTTGAATGCCTGACCATCTTGACTAATAGCCATTGATGGACCTATACTCCATGAACTTATCTAATTTCTTTTTGAACCAGTTTATCATAGAATCATAGAATATCAGGGTTGGAAGGGACCTCAGGAGGTCATCTAGTCTAACCCCCTGCTTAAAGCAGGACCAATCCCCAGACAGATTTTTGCTCCAGATCCCTAAATGGCCCCCTCAAGGATTGAATTCACAACTCTGGGTTTAGCAGTCCAATGCTCAAATCACTGAGATCTCCCTCCCTACTTTTGGCCTTCATGACATCCCCTGGCAATGGGTCCCATAGGTTCACTGTGCATTGTGTGATGATATACTCCTTGTGCTTATTTTGAACCTGCTGCCTATTAAAATTCATTAGCTGACCCCTGGTTCTTCTGTTATGTGAAGGGGTAAATAACATTTCCTTATTCACTTTCTCCACACCAATCATGATTTTATAGACTTCTATCATATGCCTCCTTAGTCGTATCTTTCCTAAACTGAACAGTCCTAGTCTTTTAGTCTCTCCTCATATGGAATGTGTTCCATACCCTAATAATTTTTGTTGCCTTTCTCTGTACTTTTCCCAGTTCTAATATATATTTTCTGAGATAAGGTGACCAGAACTGCATGCACTATTCAAGCTATGGGCATACCATGCATTTATATAGTAGAATTATGATATTTTCTGTCTTATTTCTATCCCTTTCTTAATGGTCCCAACATTGTGTTAACTTTTTTGACTGCCACTGCACACTGAGTGGATGTTCTCAGAGAACTATCCACAATGATTCCAAGATCTCTTTCTTGAGTGGTAAGAGGTAATTTAGACCCTATCATTTTGTATTTATAGTTGGGATTATGTTTTCCAATGCGCATTACTTTACACTTACCAACACTGAATTTCATTAATGGTTCCCAATCCTGCTGGAAAGGTATAACAAGTGGGGTTCCACAAGGGTCTGTTTTGGGACCGGCTCTGTTCAATATCTTCATCAATGACTTAGATATTGGCATAGAAAGTAGGCTTATTAAGTTTGCAGATGATACCAAACTGGGAGGGATTGCAACAG
>NW_020715956.1:62053-73117 GCF_002925995.2 Terrapene triunguis
GGGGGTTAGGTTCCAGGGAAATTTTTTTTCACCAGACAAAAAACTATATATTATATAGATATACACACAGTATAAGTTTTAAACAAACAATTTAATACTGTTCACAGCTATGATGATTGTAAAGCTTGGTTGAGGTGGTGAAGTTAGAGGGTGGAAGAGGGAGGGATATTTCCCAGCGAATGCCTTGCTGCTAAATGATGAACTAGCACTCGCTGAGCCCTCAAGGGTTAACACGTTGTTAATGTAGCCTCTCACACAAGTCAGCACAAACACGAGGGAGGGGAGACAGCATAGCAGACAGAGATAGACACACACCTTGTGTGTGGGAGAGAGAGAGAGAGAAATGCACACTGCCCCTTTAAGTAAGATGACCCACTCTTAAGTACATTGTCTTTTTAATTGGATCAGGAAATTGAGACAGCAGCTGCTGCCCCAAGCTCTCTCTGTCTCTCTCCAGCCGTGTCCCCTCCCTGCTCTATATGGAGAAGGGGTAAGCGGGGTGCAGAAGTAGGGGGAGGGGGACACCCTGACATTAGCCCCTCCTTTTCCCCCCTGCACAGCAAGCAGGAGTCTCTGGGAGCAGCTCCAAGGCAGAGGGCAGGAGCAGCACATGGCAGTGTGGGGAGGGACAGCTGAACTGCCTTGATAGCCTGCTGGGCGGCTGCAGCACAGGGAACTTAGAGGAGCGGGGAGCTGATAGCGGGAGCTGATGGGGGGCTGCCAGTCCACCCTGGTTACAAGCCACCACCAGCTAGCAGCAATGGGCTGCTCTTCCTGCAATCAGTGGACAAAGCAGGCGGCTGCCAAATGACGTTAGACGGGAGCATTGCACAACTTTAAACAAGCATGTTCCCTAATTGATCAGCAACGTAACAATGAAACAACATTCACTGGGACGACTTTAAGTGAGGAGTTACCGGAGGAGCACTGCCAGATCAAGGGACGTAATTATCCCCCTGTATTCAGCACTGGTGAGGCCACGTCTGGAGTACTGCATCCAGTTTTGGGCCCCCCACTACAGAAAGGATGTGGACAAATTGGAGAGAGTCCAGCAGAGGGCAACAAAAATGATTAGGGGGCTGGGGCACATGACTTATGAGGAGAGGCTGAGGGAACTGGGCTTATTTAACTGCAGAAGAGAAGAGTGAGGGGGCATTTGATAGCAGCCTTCAGCCACCTGAAGTGGGGTTCCAAAGAGGATGGAGCTTGGCTGTTCTCAGTGGTGGTAGATTTCAGAAAAAGGAGCAATTGTCTCAAGTTGCAGTGTGGGAGGTCTAGGTTGGATAGTAGGAAAAACTATTTCACTAGGAGGGTAGTGGTCCAGGGAGGCTTTTAAGGCCCGGCTTGACAAAGCACTGCCTGAGATGATTTAGTTGGGGTTGGTCCTGCTTTGAGCAGGGGGTTGGACTAGATAACCTTCTGAGGTCTCTTCCAACCCTAATCTTCTATGATTCTATGATTCACTATAAATATGTCTCAGTGATGTGATATTGAGTTAGGTGCTGATCCTGAGTTGCATCAGGCAACAGCAGAGGCGAACAGCAGAGGCTAACAGAGGGAGTTTGCCTGGGAGCTGTCCGAGAGGAGGTACGCTAAGTGCTGCATTAGAGGGGCTGTGTTGGTGAGTATCTGAGTGTCTGTTGCTGGGACAGTTTGTCAGTTTGACCATGTGCTTGATTGCTTGCTTGTTTGTTTGAAAAGTGTGAATTGGGAGTGCTTTGTTCCAGGTGGGCCTTGAGTGGGCCTGACTGGTATATAAGGGCAGTCAGCAGCGAACCAGCTGAGCGGTGAACAGCAGAGGCTAACAGAGGGAGTTTGTCTGGGAGTTCGCCTGGAGAGAGCTCACTGAGGCTTCCATCTGCAGGTTTCTCTGAGTAGTTCTTGCAACAGCTGAGGAAGCTCTTAAGAGGAAGGTGATATGGAAGGTGAGCGATCAGCTGTCGTAACCTGCACAGGTTGTGCCATGTTTGTCTTTCTTCCACAGGACAGAAGCGACTTTGTCTGTACAAAGTGCAAGCTGGTCTCCATATTGGAAGAGAAGGTTCGAGGTCTGGAGAAACAAGTATCGACTCTGCGTTGCATAAGGGAAAATGAAGATTTCCTGGACCAACGTCAGGAGATGCTTCTACGGACACAATGTTCTGAAGATTCAGAGCAGGCGCAGCAGGGACAGATGGATGAAGAAGAAGTTTGGCAGCATGTGACCTCCAGAAGGAGAAAGAGGAGCGTCCATGTACCAGTAATGGAGATACAGGTGAGCAATCGTTTCCATGTTCTCTCTAAAGGTACTAATGCGGAGAGTGGAGTAGATGACCCATCTGAGGGAAGGGTGCAGAAGGAGACTCCACCGATTGGAAGGCAAAAGATGCACTGTCCTAGGGATGGGGGTTCCACGACCACCACTCCCAAGAGGAGGAGGAGGAGGGTGGTGGTGGTTGGGGACTCCCTCCTCAGGGGGACTGAGTCATCTATCTGCTGCCCCGACCGGGAAAACCGAGAGGTCTGCTGCTTGCCAGGAGCCAGGATACACGATGTGACGGAGAGACTGCCGAGACTCATCAAGCCCTCGGATCGCTACCACTTCCTGCTTTTCCACGTGGGCACCAATGATACTGCCAAGAATGACCTTGAGCGGATCACTGCAGACTACGTGGCTCTGGGAAGAAGGATAAAGGAGTTTGAGGTGCAAGTGGTGTTCTCGTCCATCCTCCCTGTGCAAGGAAAAGGCCTGGGTAGAGACCGTCGAATCATGGAAGTCAACGAATGGCTACGCAGGTGGTGTCGGAGAGAAGGCTTTGGATTCTTCGACCATGGGATGGTGTTCCAAGAAGGAGTGCTGGGCAGGGACGGGCTCCACCTAACGAAGAGAGGGAAGAGCATCTTCACCAGCAGGCTGGCTAACCTAGTGAGGAGGGCTTTAAACTAGGTTCACCGGGGGAAGGAGACCAAAGCCCTGAGGTAAGTGGGGAAATCGGATCCTGGGAGGAAGCACGAGCAGGAGAGCGCAAGAGGGGAGGACTCCTGTCTCATACTGAGAAAGACGGACGATCAATGAGTTATCTTAAGTGCCTATACACAAATGCAAGAAGCCTGGGAAACAAGCAGGGAGAACTGGAAGTCCTGGCACAGTCAGAGAACTATGATGCGATTGGAATAACAGAGACTTGGTGGGATAACTCACATGACTGGAGTACTATCATGGATGGATATAAACTGTTCAGGAAGGACAGGCAGGGCAGAAAAGGTGGGGGAGTTGCGTTGTATGTAAGAGAGGAGTATGACTGCTCAGAGCTCCGATATGAAACTGCAGAAAAACCTGAGTGTCTCTGGATAAAGTTGAGAAGTGTGAGCAACAAGGGTGATGTCGTGGTCGGAGTCTGCTATAGACCACCAGACCAGGGGGATGAGGTGGACGAGGCTTTCTTCTGGCAACTAGCAGAAGTTGCTAGATCGCAGGCCCTGATTCTCATGGGAGACTTTAATCACCCTGATATCTGCTGGGAGAGCAATACAGCGGTGCACAGACAATCCAGGAAGTTTTTGGAAAGTGTAGGGGACAATTTCCTGGTGCAAGTGCTGGAGGAACCAACTAGGGGCAGAGCTTTTCTTGACCTGCTGCTCACAAACAGGGAAGAATTAGTAGGGGAAGTAAAAGTGGATGGGAACCTGGGAGGCAGTGACCATGAGATGGTCGAGTTCAGGATCCTGACACAAGGAAGAAAGGAGAGCAACAGAATACGGACCCTGGACTTCAGAAAAGCAGACTTTGACACCCTCAGGGAACAGATGGGCGGGATCGCCTGGGAGAATAACATGAAGGGCAAAGGGGTCCAGGAGAGCTGGCTGTATTTTAAAGAATCCTTATTGCGGTTGCAGGAACAAACCATCCCAATGTGTAGAAAGAATAGTAAATATGACAGGCGACCAGCTTGGCTAAACAGTGAAATCCTTGCTGATCTTAAATGCAAAAAAGAAGCTTACAAGAAGTGGAAGATTGGACAAATGACCAGGGAGGAGTGTAAAACTATTGCTCAGGCATGCAGGAGTGAAATCAGGAAGGCCAAATCACACTTGGAGTTGCAGCTAGCGAGAGATGTTAAGAGTAACAAGAAGGGTTTCTTCAGGTATGTTAGCAACAAGAAGAAAGTCAAGGAAAGTGTGGGCCCCTTACTGAATGAGGGAGGCAACCTAGTGACCGAGGATGTGGAAAAAGCTAATGTACTCAATGCTTTTTTTGCCTCTGTCTTCACAAACAAGGTCAGCTCCCAGACTGCTGCACTGGACAGCACAATATGGGGAGAAGGTGACCAGCCCTCTGTGGAGAAAGAAGTGGTTCGGGACTATTTAGAAAAACTGGACGTGCACAAGTCCATGGGGCCGGATGCACTGCATCCGAGGGTGCTAAAGGAGTTGGCGGATGAGATTGCAGAGCCATTAGCCATTATTTTTGAAAACTCATGGTGTTCGGGGGAGGTCCCGGATGACTGGAAAAAGGCTAATGTAGTGCCCATCTTTAAAAAAGGGAAGAAGGAGGATCCGGGGAACTACAGGCCAGTCAGCCTCACCTCAGTCCCTGGAAAAATCATGGAGCAGGTCCTCAAGGAATCAATTATGAAACACTTAGAAGAGAGGAATGTGATCAGGAACAGTCAGCATGGATTCACCAAGGGGAAGTCGTGCCTGACTAACCTAATTGCCTTCTATGATGAGATAACTGGCTCTGTGGATGAGGGGAAAGCAGTGGATGTGTTATTCCTTGACTTTAGCAAAGCTTTTGATACGGTCTCCCACAGTATTCTTGCCAGCAAGTTAAAGAAGTATGGGCTGGATGAATGGACTGTAAGGTGGATAGAAAGCTGGCTAGATCGTTGGGCTCAACCGGTAGTGATCAATGGCTCCATGTCTAGTTGGCAGCCGGTTTCAAGCGGAGTGCCCCAAGGGTCGGTCCTTGGGCCGGTTTTGTTTAATATCTTTATTAATGATCTGGAGGATGGTGTGGACTGCACCCTCAGCAAGTTTGCCGATGACACTAAATTAGGAGCCGTGGTAGATACACTTGAGGGTAGGGATCGGATACAGAGGGACCTAGACAAATTAGAGGATTGAGCCAAAAGAAACCTGATGAGATTCAACAAGGATAAGTGCAGAGTCCTGCACTTAGGACGGAAGAATCCCATGCACAGCTACAGACTAGGGACCGAATGGCTAGGTAGCAGTTCTGCAGAAAAGGACGTAGGGGTCACAGTGGACGAGAAGCTGGATATGAGTCAACAGTGTGCTCTTGTTGCCAAGAAGGCTAACGGCATTTTGGGCTCTATAAGTAGGGGCATTGCCAGCAGATCGAGGGACGTGATTGTTCCCCTTTATACGACATTGGTGAGGCCTCATCTGGAGTACTGTGTCCAGTTTTGGGCCCCACACTACAAGAAGGATGTAGAAAAAATGGAAAGAGTCCAGCGGAGGGCAACAAAAATGATTAGGGGTCTGGAGCGCATGACTTATGAGGAGAGGCTGAGGGAACTGGGATTGTTTAGTCTCCAGAAGAGAAGAATGAGGGGGGATTTGATAGCAGCCTTCAACTACCTGAAGGGGGGTTCCAAAGAGGATGGAACTCAGCTGTTCTCAATGGTGGCAGATGACAGAACAAGGAGCAATGGTCTCAAGTTGCAGTAGGGGAGGTCTAGGTTGGATATTAGGAAACACTATTTCATTAGGAGGGTGGTGAAGCACTGGAATGCGTTACCTAGGGAGGTGGTGGAGTCTCCTTCCTTGGAGGTTTTTAAGGCCCGGCTTGACAAAGCCCTGGCTGGGATGATTTAGTTGGGAATTGGTCCTGCTTTGAGCAGGGGGTTGGACTAGATGACCTCCTGAGGTCCCTTCCAACCCTGATATTCTATGATTCTATGATCATACAAGCTGGTGTGTATACTGTTGCCTTGGGGACAGTAGGCCAGGTATTTCTGTGAGTGTTCAGTGGATAAGGCTCTGGACACTACAGGGAAATACTTCAGAGGGGCTCAGGGGCTAGGTGCACCTACTGCTAACTTGTAAAGCAAAGTGAGGCCTAGCATTGCCAAGAAAAGAGAATGTTTGGGTGGATGACAAGTGATGGTGGCAGGGAACTGATACCCAGAGAAGCAGAAACAAATCTCCCTCAATCCTGTGTATTTGAAGAATCATAGAACATCAGGGTTGGAAGGGACCTCAGGAGGTCATCTTGTCCAACTCCTGCTCAAAGCAGGACCTAATCCCAACTAAATCATCCCAGCCAAGGCTTTCTCAAGCCTGACCTTAAAAACCTCTAAGGAAGGAGATTCAACCACCTCCCTAGGTAACCCATTCCAGTGCTTCACCACCCTCCTAGTGAAATTTTTTTTCCTAATATCCAACCTAAACCTCCCCCACTGCAACTTGAGACCATTACTCCTTGTTCTGTCATCTGCTAGCACTGAGAACAGTCTAGATCTATCCTCTTTGGAACCCCCTTTCAGGTAGTTGAAAGCAGCTATCAAATCCCCCCTCATTCTTCTCTTCTGCAGACTAAACAATCCCAGTTCCCTCAGCCTCTCCTCATAAGTCATGTGCTCCAGCCCCCTAATCATTTTTGTTGTCCTCTGCTGGACTCTTTCCAATTTTCCACATCCTTCTTGTAGTGTGGGGCCCAAAACTGGACACAGTACTCCAGATGAGGCCTCACCAATGTCAAATAGAGGGGAACGATCACGTCCCTCGATCTGCTGGCAATGCCCCTACTTATAGAGCCCAAAATGCCGTTAGCCTTCTTGGCAACAAGAGCACACTGTTGACTCGTATCCAGCTTCTCATCCACTGTAACCCCTACGTCCTTTTCTGCAGAACTGTGCCTAGCCACTCGGGCCCTAGTCTGTAACAGTGAATGGGATTCTTCCATCCTAAGTGCAGGATTCTGCACTTGTCCTTGTTGAACCTCATCAGGTTTCTTTTGGCCCAATCCTCTAATTTGTCTAGGTCCCTCTGTATCCTATCCTTACCCTCCAGCGTATCTACCACTCCTCCCAGTTTAGTGTCATCTGCAAACTTGCTGAGAGTGCAGTCCACGCCATCCTCCAGATCATTAATGAAGATATTGAAAAAATCGGCCCCAGGATCGACCCTTGGGGCACTCCGCTTGAAACCGGTTGCCAACTAGACATGGAGCCATTAATCACTACCTGTTGAGCCTGACAATCTAGCCAGCTTTCTATCCACCTTATAGTCCATTCATCTAGCCCATACTTCTTTAACTTGCTGAATCATCACGTGTATATGAGTGTGTGTGTGGGGGGGATCAGGAACCCTGGTATGAGGGAAGGAGGAAATGGGGCCACAGAGAGCCCCTGAAATGGGGGGAAGAATGTGTAACCATGGTATTCGGAGAGGGGGAAGAAATAGGTAATACAGTGCTCTTGGCCTGAAGAGCATAAGAAGGTAATGCGGATGGATATAGATCCTCCGGCATTTGAGGACAATAAGAGAAAATGGTATGGGGACAGGGGAGAATGAGGGGCTCATGGGGAGAAAGAAGGTCACACAGGTTCTCTGGCTTGGGTGTAAAAATTGGGGACCCTGGATTGTGGGGAGGAGGAACAAACAGAATTGTTGACAAAAGTGCGTGGTTGTTGCAGGCAATCCTTGAAATAGAGAGGAATGGGAGGGTGACACACAGGGAGCTCGTGAGAGTGCAGGTAAGTTGCAGAAGAGGGCTACTAGGGTGATCCAAGGAATGGAAAACCTACTTTATGAGAGAACACTCAAAGAGTTTGGTTTGTTTAGCCGAACCAAACGAAGGCTGAGGGGAGAAATCATTGCTCTGTATAAATACATCACAGCGATAAATATCAGGGAGGGAGAGGAGTTATTTAAATTAAGCACCAATGTGGACACAAGAACAAATGAATAGAAACAGGCCATCAACAGCCTAGACTTGAAATTAGACAAAGGTTTCTAACCATCAGAGGAGTGAAGTTCTGGGAGAGACTTCCACAGGGAGCAGTGGGGGCAAAAAAACAACTTGTTTCAAGAATGAGCTTGATACATTTATGGAGGGGATGGTAAGATAGGACTGTCTTTAATCATTCTTGTGGCTCTTCTCTGTAACCTCTTGAGGTTTTCAAACATCCTTCTTGAATTATGGACAGCAGAACTGACTGGACATAAGAACATAAAAACTGCCATAAAGGATCACACCAATGGTCCATGTAACCTAGGATTCTGTCTCCAACAGTGGCCAGTTCCAGAGCTTCAGGAAAAGTGTACAGAACAGGACTATTGTGGAGAGATCCACCCCTGTCTTTTCCTCCTGGCTTCTGGCAGTGAGAGGTTAAGGTCATCACAAGCATGGGTTTACATCTCTTGACCATCTTGGCTAATAACCATTGATGGACCCATAGTAGAACCCCGTTTTTCCAACCCTCCATTATCCAGGTCTCCATATTAACTGAACAATCACTGCACACAGGTCCAGAAGTGGGCAATATCTCCTGTGTCCACTGGATGGCGCTGCAGCCCAGGGGTGCTGGAACAATTTTTATAGTGGGGGTGCTGAGAGCCATTGAACCAAACTGTAAACCCTGTATAGGATGGAAACCACTTCAAGCCAGGAGGTGCAGCAGCACCCCCATCACCCCTCGTTCCAGCACCTATGCTGCAGACTCATACTTTCCCATTCTCAGTATTATCCACATATTTTATTATCCAATCTGGCCCGGTCCCAATTAGATCAGAAAAACAGGGTGCTGCTATATTTTCTATAAACTTATCTCGTTCTTTTTTTGACCACCGTTACACTTTTGGCCATCACAAAATCCCCTGGCAATGAATTCCACGGGTTGATTATATGCTGTATGAAAAATATTTTCTCTTGTTTGTATTAAATGTTCTGCATATTAATTTCATTGGGTGACCTGTGCCTTTTGCATTGTGGGAAATGGTAAACAACACTTCACTATCCACTTTTTCCACACCATTCATAACTTTATAGATCTCTATCATCTTCCCTTTAATTATCTTTTCCTATAATAAGTTTCCCTAATCCTTTCAGTTTCTCTTCATATGGAAGCCATTCCATACCATTTATTTCCCTTCTCCAAACCTTCTCCAGTTCCACTATGTCTTTTCTGACATGAGGTGACCAGAACTGGACAAAATATTCCAGCAGTGGTTGCACCAGTGCCAAATACAGAGGTAAATTAATCTCTATACTCCTACTCAAAATTCCCCTGATTATGCTGCCCACAAACAAATTAGATTTTTGGCCAGTGTCACACTCGGACTTCATGTTCAGCTGATTATCCACCATGACCCCAAAATCTTTTGGGGGGTCTAATAGAATAGAATTAGAATTTGGTCCACAATTTTATATATAATACAGATAAGATTTTCACAACCACCTACAAAATGAGGACGTCTGTTCCTCGTTAATTATCCTACCTTTCCTGAATGTGAACACTGAAGACTCAGTTATTGACATTTCACTGCTCCTTCAATAAACATTTTTTATGTTACGTGAGAAACTTATGCTTTTTTCAACATATTCACTATGGCTCTTTTCACCTCCTGGTTTTTCAGGCTGTAGATGATGGGATTTAACATGGGGGTCAAGATGCTGTACTGGATGGACACCAGCATATCCAGAACCTCGGAGGATGCTGAGCTGGGTCTCACATATCGAAAGGAACCTGTCCCAAAGTATAAAATAATGATGAGAAGGTGGGAGCTGCAGGTGGAGAAGGCTTTACGCCTGCCATCCATGGAGTGTATTCTCAGGATGGTGGCAATTATGTGAATGTAGGAGACCAGTGTGAGCAGGAAGGAGCTGGATCCAAATATTGCAATGGAGGAAAGGAGCACCATTTCATTATTGAAGGTCTCAGTGCAGGACAAGACCAAGAGTGAAGGGAGCTCACAGGTGAAATGGTTGATTTCGTTGGGACCACAGAAGTGTAATTTTAGCAGAGGAATAGTATTTAACAGAGCATCTATAAAGCCAATGATCCATGCACCCACCACTAGCTGTCGGCAGAGTCGTTTCTTCATTGTTTCCATATAATGCAGTGGGTCACATATGGCAGCATATCGGTCATAAGCCATAGCTGCAAGAGTGAAAATTTCAGCACCAGATGACAAAATAATAAAGAATATTTGGGTAATGCAGCCATTGGCAGAAATGGTTTTCTTCTCTGCTAGAAAGTTCTCCAGCATCTTGGGGACAATGGTGGAGGAATAGCAGATGTCAACAAAGGATAAATGGGACAGAAAGAAGTGCATGGGTGATTGAAGATGAGGATCGACCTTTATCACCAACATGATAAGCATGTTCCCCAGTAAGGTTATTACATAAATAACTAAAAATACCAAGAACAGGAAAACCTGGAGCTGTGGGTCACTGGAAATTCCTAAGAGAATAAATTTGGCCACAGTTGTTTGATTCTCCATTATTCTTCAGCAAAACAGTGTCCTGTGAGAACAGGAAAAAAAATGAAACAGTAATACAAACTTAATTTATATACACAGGAATGCAGTGAGTGGATAAATTCTAATAAATAGGTAATCTAGACACAGAGACAGATGGATCCAAGAAAGGCAAAACGTATTTTTGACTGTTTTATTTTTCTGACATTTGTCCAATTTCCAAAGTAAAGTTCTCAACATATCTATAGGGGGAAAATAGAGGAATAATGAACTTCTTAAGTAGAAAGTTGAAAGTTGATAGATTGAGCTTTTCATTTGCCTTGTAGTGTGAGGTAGATGGATAAATAGAGCTGCAAATACATAGATACATAGATAGATAGATAGATAATGTATGGATGTATATGAACAGATAGATAAATCTTTATTAGAGCTGTTTAATTAAGTGGAAAGATATCACAAAATTGTGAACATTTTCAAATGATTTTCATTACATTAATTTTCAAAAGTCTGGGAGTCTGAGTCTATATGAATATATTTATTTTTTTTCCATAGAAATTCTGTATAATTTTTTTTCATTTTTCATTTCCCCTTCGAAACAAAAAAAGTATTTTTTTTAATTTCAACAGACCCCCATAT
>NW_020715957.1:0-17871 GCF_002925995.2 Terrapene triunguis
GTTGCTGTGTTCTGATAGCCAATACCATATACTGTGATAAAATCACCTCCCAGCTTCCACTCACTACTCCTCTGTTTATACACCCAAGGCATACATATGTCTTCTTCTGCCACAGCATTGCACCATGAGCTCATGTTCAATTCTTTGCCTACTATGACCTTTAAATCCTTTTCAAAGTAACTGCTTTCCAGGATATAGTGTATGTACGACCTGTATTCTTTGCTCCCAGATCGATGACCTTGAATTAGGCTGCATTAAAATGTATTTTGTTTGAATGGGCCCATCTTACCATGTGAACCAGAACACTCTGTATGACTGCCCTGTCCTCATCATTACTATCACTCTGCCAATCTTTCCATCATGAGCAAATTTTATCAGCAGCGATTGTATATGTAAGTTTATGTATGATAGTGGTTTGTTTGCCTTCATGTTTGTGTGAACAGGTGCAAGAATATTGTATGTGGCTGATTTGTTTGTGTAACTGATAGATGCAGGGCCGGCTCCAAGCACCAGCAAAGGAAGTAGGTCCTGGGGCGGCCAATGGAAAGGGGCGGCACTCTGTCCGTTGTCGGGGTGGCACGTCCGGATCCGGCGGTGGCGACACTTCAGGGGCAGCTCAATCGCCTGCTCCGGATTGGTGGCAATTTGGTGGCGGGTCCCTCACTCGCTGTCTTGCTCCTCGGTGGCAGCTCGATCGGGTTCTTCTTTTTTTTTCTTCTGCCACTTGGGGCGGCAACAAAGCTGGAGCCAGCAATGGATAGATGTATTTTTGTATGTGCTTTATATGATACACTTGTATTTGTGCGAGTTTATGTGTGTGATACTTTTGCATGTAGAATCATCGAATCATAGAGTTAGAAGGGACCACAAGGGTCATCAAGTCTAACCCCCTTTCCCTATTGTTCTTACAGTTAGGAAGTTTTTCCTGAGATTTAAATCTAAATCTGCTCTGCAGTAGTTTGAACCCAATGCCTCTTGTCCTCCCCTATCTGACAAGAGAGACCAACTTTTCTCCATCTCGTTTATAGCAGCCTTTCAAGTATTTGAAGACCGCTATCATGTCCCCCCATAAGATCCTCTTTTGCAAACTAAACATACCCAGTTCCATCAGCCTTTGCTCACATGGCTTGTATTCCATTCCTTTGATCATTTTAGTCGCTTGCCTATGGATCCTTTCCAGTTTCTCTACATCCTTTCTATACATTGGTGACCAAAATTGGACATGGTACTCCAGCTGAGGCCTAAGCAGCCCCGAATAGAGTGGTACTATCACCTCCCATGACTTGCATGCTATGCTTCTGTTAATGCAACCTAAAAAATTTTTTTTTTCAACAGCATCACATTGCTCACTCATGTTGAGGTTGTGATCTGCTACAGCTCCCAGATCTTTCTCAGTAGTGCTGCTGCCAAGCAAG
The DNA here is from genome assembly GCF_002925995.2 of Terrapene triunguis. Classification (NCBI taxonomy): domain Eukaryota; kingdom Metazoa; phylum Chordata; order Testudines; family Emydidae; genus Terrapene; species Terrapene triunguis. The sequence goes on from NW_020715957.1 coordinate 1,416, forward strand.
CTATCCCCCATTCTGTATTTGTGCATTTGTTTTTTCTTTCTTTTTTATATAAGGTAGATGTCTGTGTATTTCACACATTCATGTGCATGTGAGTTTTAGTGTGTAATCAGGCCCGGCGACTGTGAGGGCAAAGAGGGCAAATGCCCAGGGGCCCGGGTGATTTAAAAGGGCCGGGAGGCCCCCAGCTGCCGCAGCTTCCGTGGTAGCAGCGGCCAGGAGCCCCAGGGCCTTTAAAATCACCTGGGTGGGCCGCAGGGCTCCTAGGCACATGCAACCACACTGGCCAATCAGGCTGGCCTGCGGGGCCCCGAAAGCACGGGGTCTGGAGCGGTTGCATGTGCCTAGGAGTGGCCGGCGGTCCCAGAAGTGACAGATTTATCACTTCCGCCCCAGGCCCCGCCCCCCCAGGGACGGCCCTGGCCCTGGCCCTGGCCCAAGTCCTGGGGACCAGAATTTCTGTCAGTGGACCTGTGTGTTATACAGTTATATGTGTCTTCACATATAGATATATATTTGTATCTGTACTTGTTCCTGAGATTTTTCCGTGGGTATATGTGTGGACGTGTGGAGAGGGAGCATTGGCGGACCAATGTGTTTGTATTTTATAGAAGATCTGGAAAATATGTCTAAAGAGCAAGATCAGTTAATATATAGCTCAATTATTCCCATGTGTAAACTTGGAAAAATAGGCTTGGAAGAATTCAGACTTAATACAAATCACAATACTCAGCAATCATTTGGTTATTTCTCTGGCTGTCCAACACACACACACACACACACACACACACACACACACACACACACACCCCTCTTTCCCCCTCTATTGTTAGCTATCATCAAAATTTAACAAAATAAATTAAACTATCATTTGTGGGATAAAAATATGTGATGTGTGTGAACATATTTGTGTGTAGGGCTTAAGAGTGTGGGCAAGGGAGTTAGTTTTGTGGGATAGGTGTTCATTTGTCAGTGAGGGGGTGTGTGCAAAGTTTGTTTGGAGGTGTTATGGGGAATGAGATGTGGGGTATGTACAATGGATTTCTGTGGAGAAGGTTCAGTGTGTTGAGAGGTGTAAGATGGAGTATTGCTGAAGAGTGAGTGTGTGTGTGTGTGAGAGAGAGAAAGAGAAAGCGGTGAGATATATGTGGGGGTGGAGTATATTGGAAGATGAACTTCTTAGTGGGGGTGTGAATTTCAAAGAGAAGTGGGATGTCTTTGTGTGTGAAGTTAGGGTCTTTGTTGGACTGGTGTATAGCATCTGAAGATGTGGGTGTCCAATGTGTGGGTGTAACTGCAAGGGATGTGGTTATATATGGGGTGTGGGTTGGTTTTGATAGGGGATGGCATGATTATATATATGAGGTGACTATATGTGTGTGCATATGAGGTACAGGTATGTGTTGGCTCAAGTTATGTCGGGGTGATGGGCTGTGAGGGGAGAGTTGGGGTGGGTGGAAGCATTGCAATGTTAATGTGTGGGAATGTCGCTGTGAGGTATGTGTTTGTTCATATTCAGGTTTGGATGTGTGTGGGGGTGTTGGCTGGAGGTGTGTGTTGGATATCTGTGGAGTGTTAGGGATGTTGGAATATCTGACACAGAGTTGTGTGGGTGTTTAGGTACGTGAGATGTGTGTGGATGTATTTGTGTTTGTTTGTATGCTTGGGTATGGAGTACAGAGAGAGAGTTGGTGTGATCTGCATGGGAGTTAGGAACCTCACCTGCTTAGGCCTGTTTGAAAATCCCACTAGGCACCTATCTGCATCTGTAGGCATTTAAATACCTGTGAAAATCTGGCCCTGTTAACCTGATGGCAGGGTCACTCTGTGTCCCCCGTTCCCTCTTCTGGTTTCCCCAAAATTAATAGGGTTCTGCCCACTGGTGCCTAGAACAATCCATGAAAATGTAGACTGGGCATTCAAACATTACCATATCGCAGAGAAACAAACAGAGAAATACCATCAGGTTGAATTTAGGGCCTCACTTTGCTCAGCCAACAAACCACTTAATAGACTTATTTTCTTTCAAAAAAGTGTGTTTCACAATGGTGAGTGAGGCCTGTTACCTTGCTTCATGTCACACAGGGGGTCAGGAGCAGAGCAAGTAATAGACTCCATGAATCCTGAATCTGAGTCTCTGCTAATATGACACACTCCTCTCCCATAGCTAGGTGTACAGCCCAGGAACCCTAACTCCCATCCCTCACCTGCTTTAACCCACTAGACCACTAGACCACACTCCTCTGAAAGAGCCAGGGATAAAACCCAGAGTCCTGACTCCCTGCCCCCCGCCCTCCAGTCTAAACCATTAAACCCCACAAATCTCCAAGAGCTGTGAATAGAACGCAGAAGTCCTGACCTCCCCCCCCACACACACTTATTTCTTTCTCTAACTGCAATGCAGAAATGGAAATAGAACCCTAGTATCAATTGCTGACCAATAGCTTCCATCATCATTTAAACCGTTGACCTTGGTGGATAGGAGAGGCTCACATTGAAGCCATCCAGAATCCCCCTCCTTTTCTCCTAACTATCCCAGTTAATGAGTCCAACCTTCTTCCAATTATCATTCTTCTGCTGCACAGCACCCTCCTCAGCGCTTCCTTCATTTCCTTGTTCCTCAGGTTGTAGATGACAGGGTTGAGGAGCGGGGTGACTACACAGTAGAAGACGGAGACCACCTTGTCTGCCTGGAAGGTGTAGTGCACCGTGGGCCGGACATACATGAAGGTGACAGTGCTGTAGAAAATAGTGACCACGGTGAGGTGGGAGGTGCAGGTGGAAAAGGCCCGTTGTCTGCCAGTGGTGGAGGGCATCCTGCAGATGGTGGAGATGATGTAGCAATAGGACATCATAGTGAGCAGGAAGGAGCAGAGGATGATGACCCAGGCGAAGGTGAAGAATATCATCTCGCTGACTGAGGTGTTTGTGCATGAGAGGTTCAGCACTGGTGCCAGGTCGCAGTAGAAGTGGTTGATCTTGTTGGGGCCGCAGAAGAAGAACTGAGTGGTAGATATGGTTAGGGGCAAATGGCCAATGAAACCACTCACCCAAGAGCCAACAGCCAGCCGTGTGCAGACCTTTTTGTTCATCAGGGTGCTGTAGCGCAGCGGGTAGCAGATGGCAATGTAGCGATCATAAGCCATCACTCCCAGGAACATGCACTCTGTGGTTCCCAAGCAGAAGAAGACATAGAATTGGATGATGCAGCCCGACACAGATATGGTGGTCCTCTCCACCATGAAGCTGGACAGCATCTTGGGCACGGTGACCGTGGTGTACCAGATCTCCATGAAAGAGAAGTTGCTCAGGAAGAAGTACATGGGTGTGTGAAGGCGGCTGTCCTTCCACACCGTGGTGATGATGGTGGCATTGGCCATTATGGTCAAGGCATAAGCAAGGAGGAAGAAAGTAAAGAAAAAAAAGGCCTGCCATCTTCGTAGGCTATTGAACCCTAAGAGGATGAATTCGGCAACAGCACTCTGGTTTCTGGCATCCATCCTTCACTGTGTTTAGAATTGGAGAAGGAGTAATAATAATAATAATAATAATGGTGAAATATAATGTAAATGTTACTGCTCTGAAAGATTTTAAATGAAGTTACCATTGTGGAAAGTGGACAGACTGAGGGTCTCTCGATCTCTCTCTCTTTTTGTATTATGCCTATTATAGATTCCAAGATTCTAAGGCCATAAACAATCATTCTGATCTTTTAGTTTGACCTTCTTTATAGCACAGGCCAGAGAACTTCCCCAGAATCATTTCTAGAACATATTTTTTTTAGAATAAAGCATCCAATCTTGATTTTAAAATTGTCAGTAGTGGAGAATCCACCACAGGACTTAGAAAATTGTTCCAATGGTTAATTACTCTCATTGTTAAAAATTATCCCTTATTCACAGTCTGAATTTGTCTAGCTTCAACTTCTGGCCATTGAATCAAGCTACACTTTTCCCTACTAGATTGAATAGCCCGTTATTAAATATTTTTCCTGTGTACATGCTTATAGACTGTATTCAAGTCACCCCTTAACCTTCTTTTTCTTAAGCTAAACAGATTGAGTTCCTTGAGTCTATCACTATAAGGCAGGTTTTCTTGCTATTTAATTGTTGTGGCTCTTCTCTGAAACCTCTCCAATTTATCAACATCCTTCTTAAACTGTGAGCACCAGAAATTGACACAGCAGTGGTTGCATCAGTGCCAAATACAGAGGTAAAATAGTTTCTCTATTCCTACTCGATATACCCCTGTTTGTGCATCTCAGAATCCCATTAATTTATGTTCAGAGGATTATCCACCATGATCCCCAAATCTTTTTCACTGTCACTGCTTCCCAGGATAGAGTCTCTCATCTTGTAAGTATTGCTGACATTCTTTGTTCCTAGATGTATATGTTAATATTTAGCCATATTGTTTGCTTGTCCCCAGTTTACCAAGTTATCCAGATCATTCTGTATCAGTGACTTGTTCTCTTCATTATTTACCACTCCGTCAACATTTCTGTCATCTGCAAACTTGTTCAGTGATAATTTTTTTTGTTTTATTCACAAGATTATTGATAAAGATGTTAAAGAGTGTAGGGCCAAGAACTGATCCCTGTGGGACCCCCTAGAAACACTCTCTATCATTGGGGAATGAAGTTCTCAGTGTCTCATTTCAACATGGTCCAACATGGTTTGAGTTTCCCTACATACAGGCACATATAAACAAACAAAGTATGCATCACCCTGTACTGGGTCCCCCCCCCCATGGTGCCACCTGGAACTGGGGTTCCACTGAGCCCTCTGACCCACCAGCCTGGGCTCCGTCTCACACTGTGCTGCTGTGACAAGCTGCAAAGCCCTCCAAGCTTGTACTTTCACCAGCGTTGACACAGGTAGGGGCACACCCAGCTGCAGTTACATACAGGCTTTCTAACCACCAGCCTCCCAGCCTAGGACCCCAGAGCAGTACCGTCCTGCCCTGGTCAAAATCTGGTCAGTATATGGTTTTAACACCCAGTCCGCCTCTCCCTCAATGAGGACCATGCACACTGTTGGCAACCAAGCTGAGATTTTTCCCAGACACCTTAGTCAAACTCACACTGGTTTGCACCTCATACAGTCTTCCAGGTGCTATTACCGAGAGTGGGAGCACGTCGGGGTCACCAATGTCATCAGATGTTTGGCTCTGTGTGTGTTTTTTGTGTGCTGTCCCAGCTCTACACAAATAGCTGGCACAGCAGACCTCAATCAAACTGCCCAATGACCACAAGACTTGGGTAAGTAGCGAAGGCACCTGGCCAGGTTTATTGTTGATAAAGCACGGTAATAGCACCTGGCGGACTCTACGAGGATACTAAGACATGTATGCCCGTGACAATGGACGCAGCTCAGTCAGTGGAAGGACTTTCCACAGCCTCCTAGGCTGGACAAAGGGTTAAGGGGAGGTATTCCAACATCTATAGACTGAAGAAAACAATCTAGGATAAACTTCTTACGTATCACAGTATGCGTTTCATGCCATGTTCGTTACCTCCCCTTGTACCTTCCTCCTGATGTTTCAGACAAAATATCACTATTCATTACTTTTATCAAACCATTTTATTGTGTGCTACATTGGGGTGTTCTTCTGTTGGCTTGCTGGAATGTGTTTGTATATTCAGTGTTTTAGCAATGCTAGCAGTACTCGTGCCGAGTTTGTGTACCAGACACTGGCTTGCAGGTAAGCATCTGCTTTTAACAGGGCCTTACTGTTGCTCATAACATAACTTGCACTGACTTTGGTTCAAGCCTTACGCCTTGCACCAGGCCCATGCTTCAGGCTCTTTCTTTCTACTACACACATTTCCTGGGGTAATCCTTGTGCTTGTGTGCATTTCCTCAATAAGCCATTAACATTGTTTGGCCTTTTTACTGTTGTACCTGAAAGGCTGCTTGTGGGTATTTTCAACCTCACATATTTCAGTAACACATACATAGCCAAACTTCATATCTTCACATATCACGATAGCACATACAATCCAATGAGATATTAATGTCTAGCGATCAAGACTTTTAGAATGATTCATCACAAGGCATACTTTGTACAAAATATATCCTAATTATATGACAGTGGCAAATAAGGGTGTCACACACCCCACTTCCTCTGGAGCACAGGTTTTATTTAATGAACATTACACAACATAATTTGGGGGAAAATAAAAGCCATTGTATACAATTGTAATTCCAACTACAATTTATTTTGTCCATAATTTAAATTAAGATAGGGGAAAGGAGTTAATATTTTTGACCCTAGTGATAATAATAACAATGCTTCTCACTCGCATAGCAAATTTCTTCTAAATATCTCAAAGTACTTCTGGTCTGTAGAACTGATTCCATGTCACCTAACTACCCATTCACTGCTCTTCCCATTATTCCACATTGCCTGCACAAAAAGATATCCTTACTACAGTATGCCATATTCTTAGACTTAGAGTTCTGAAGAAATAATCCCAACTCTGATAAAAATTCCCCTTTTTTGATTACACTCACAATTTTCAGAACATCTCATGCAATTTTATGGCAAAGCCTGTCCCCCTTATTAGGTGTGTTCCACAGATGAATAAAATATTGAAGACTGGCTACTCTACAGTGAAAAATTATCAATGGGTCAGTTGCAGCTACATTTACAGACTGCATCTCAGTCTATGAACAAAGAAGGCATTTGTGGTCGTCTGAGCCAAGGCAGGTCAGATACCCCAGAGAGAAGCTCATGAAGATTATGGTTCATCTCTTCAGCTGATGGAGGTATTCAGAGCTATACTAGCCTAAGATCTGGGTCAAGCTTCTTCAGTTCAGTATATCTGATTGTAGAATCAATTTCCAAAGGAGATTAGGCTAATCAGGTCACACTATAAGGTACTTTCTTAGAAAGGCTTCTCACCATAACCAGAATGTCGTTCACCACCTTTAACCTAAAAAGAGAACTTTTCCCAAAGAGACATTTAACTGAAGAAGGGACAAGAGCCCAGGATTATAGAAGAGCTTGGTAGCTGAATCTGTTTAGCCAGGGAGGTGGTCTGATACAACATGAATGAAAAAACAGCAGACAGAGAGAACATAAAAAAATACTTACCTCCTGTATATTAGATCAATTCCAGTGGTTCAGGAACTTTGGTCCTTTCAGAAGATTCAGTGTTGTCATGATCTGCAAAGTTTCTTTTTATGCTAAGTTCTTTAATGCTTTTCAGGAAGAAATAGCATTTTAACTAATGGGTTTTGGGTAATTATATCAGCACCTGTGTACCTCTATTGGGATCTGTTGTCCACAGCTCGGGGACGAGAAGAGCTTGTTATGGAGGCTCAAAAGAGTTGCATTAATTAGGTACCAAATTGCAACTTTAACCAGTTTTGAGCAGACATCTGAAGGCAGTGATGTCTTCTGACTAGTGCACAAGTATAGCAGTCAATGGATGATTTCATCTGGAGACTATTCCATAGCCTACCAAAGGAAGCATTTGATGGATTAAAATTCCTTGGTTCTACCCTGGTCAAATGTTAAGAACATAAGTATGGCCATATTGGGTTATAACAAAGGTCCATCTAGCTCAGTATCCTGTCTTCTGACAGTGGCAAGTGCCAGGTGCTTCAGAGGGAATGAACAGAACAGGTAATCATCAAGTGATCAAATCCTTGTCACCCATTCCAAGCTCCTGGCAAACAGAGGCCAGGGACACCCTCCTTGTCCATCCTGGCTAATAACCATTGATGGACTTATCCTCCAGGAACTTATCCAGTTCTTTTTTGAACCCTGTTATAGTCTTGGCCTTCAAAACATCCTCTGGAAAAGAGTTCCACAGATTGAGTGTGCGTTGTATGAAGAAATACTTCCTTTTTATTTGTTTTAAACCTGTTGCTTATTAATTTCATTTAGTGATCCCTAGTTCTTGTGTTATGAGAAGGAGTAAATAACATTTCCTTATTTAATTTCTCCACACCAGTCATGATTTTATAGACCTTGATCATATCCCCCCTTACTCGTCTCTTTTCCAAGCTAAAAAGAACCACTCTTATTAATCTCTCCTCATATAGAAGCTGTTTCATACCCCTAATAATTTTTGTTGCTCTTTTCCAATTCCAATATGTCTTTTTTGAGATGGGGCAACCAGATCTGCACACAGTATTCAAGATGTGGGCGTACCATGGATTTATATAGAAGCAATATGATATTTTTTGTCTTATTACCTTTCCATTTCCTAATGTTTCCCAGCATTCTGTTAGCTTTTTTGATTGCCTCTGCACATTGAGTGGATGTTTTCAGAGAACTTATCCACAATTACTACAATATCACTTTCCTCAGTGGTAACAGCTAATTTAAATCTAATACATTTGTATGTATAGTTGGGATTATTTTGTCCGATGTGCATTACTTTGCATGTATCAATATCGAATTTCATCTGCCATTTTGTTGCCCAGTCCCTCAGTTTTGTGAGGTCCTTTGTAACTCTTCTCAGTCTGCTTTGGACTTAACTATTTGAGTAGTTTTGTATCATCTGCAAATTTTGCCACCTCACTGTTTACCCCTTTTCCCAGATCTTTTATGAATATGTTGAATATTACTGGTCCCAGTACAGACTCCTGGGGGACACCATTATTTACCTTTCTCCAATCTCAAAACTGACCATTGTTCCTACCCTTTGTTTCCTCTCTTTTAACCAGTTACTGATGAGAGGACCTTCCTTCTTACCCCATGACAGCTTATTTTGCTTATGAGCTATTGGTGAAGGATTTTGTCAAAGGCTTTCTGAAAATCTAAGTACACTATATCCACTGGATCACCCTTGTCCACATGCTTGTTGACCCCCTCAAAGCAGGGCCGGCCTTTGGGGTGGGCTGTATGGCCCCCCACCCAGGGCAGCCTGCCCAAGGGGGCGCTGTGCGCAGGGTTTGGATTCCCACCTGACCAGCTGCTGAGAGCCAGCTGGGCTGATGGAGACAGCATGGCAGGTAGGTATGGGAGCAGCAGCCTGGGGGCGGGGGAGAGACCGAGCTGTAAGAGGCAGTTGGACGACCAGCCCTCAGAGCCAGGTGACTCCTCCAGAGCACGGGTGCCCCTCCTCCGCCCTGCTCCACGTGTGCAGCCGCTGCTGTTCCTGTCCCCCAACCCCCCCATCCCTGTCAGTTCATCCCTGGAGTCGCCCCCACGACTCTGGACTGGGAGCGGCCTCCTGTCTGCTCTGGGGGGGGCAAGGGGGTGATGGTGGGGTGACCTCCTCCCCCAAACCCATGTACCCGATTTCCACTGAGCTGGGGTGACAGGACAGGGGGGATCTGTGTGTGCTGCTGCCTTCTGGGTCCGGAGCTGCTGGCAGCTGCTTGTGTCTGAACAAGCCTAGTTCAGGCTCCTGACCCTGAGTGCTTTCTTAAAGAGACAGCGCACTCACTCACTCAGGCACACACACACTCCCCTCAACACACACACACACACGCTCCTTCACACATTCCCCCCAACACACACAGCAGGGCTTACTGCATCCAGGTCACTTCACCACCTGGGCTGTTGTTGGGGCTGACTGCAAGTTACCTTGGCCTGTTATTACAGGGTGTCTCGGGTGGAGCTAGTAGTGAACTGGCTTTGACCGGCTGGGCTGGCTTGCAGCAACTCCGACTGGATAAACAAGTGAAGAGATAAGGAGGGCCTGAGAGTGTTAAGTGTGGGAATAGAAAGCAGTAGTGTTTCCTGCCAGAGCCTTCTTGTGGATGTATACACCCCCCGAGAAAGAGATGATAATAAAAATGGGTATGAGAATTTCTTTAGACGAGCAGTCTAACCTGCGGTCCTTGGCCTTGTAGGTGCCCAGGAACTCCCCACGCTGGAGCAGCACCTGCTACGAACCCTCAGGAACATGGTTGGAGGCTCCGGGACTGTCCATAGCAGAAGGGATGTAAGCATTGATTCTTGCTTGCCTTCTTGGTTGCTGGAAAGCACATATTTAATAACGCGTGAAGGCTGGGAAGCTTATTATACTTTGGGTAACTTTGGCAATAAAACCAGTTATACTTATACACCTGGTGTGGCTTCATTGAGTGTATCCGAGCCCCTTCTTTGGCACGACAGCTGTGCTGAGGCATCAGGAGCTGCTGCTCTCCTGCCCTCCCCTTACCCAGCCCACAGGGAAAGTGACCTGGATTCAGGAAGCCCTGACATTGCTCCTTGCTCCCCTTCTCACAGCCCCCTAGGGCTGCGGGGTGCAGAGGAGCAGCAGTCCAGCGGGGGAGCGAGCAGCAATGCCAGCTGCTTTGTGCATCCAGCTCAATTTCCCCCCGTGGATGCAGGAGGGGGATGCAGGGGTTAGGGGCAAAGGGGGCACAGTGCAGGGGTTGGGGCACAGGAGGGTGCAGGGGTTGGTGTGTAGGAGGGGGGCAGGGGTTTTTAGTGAAGCGGGTGTAGGGATTAGGGTTGCAGGGGGGGAGTAGGCATTAGAGATGAAGGGGGCACAGTGCAGAGGTTAGGGCAGAAGGGAGGGTGGGGAGCCTGGGGAGCACATGGGTGCCTGGAGCAATAGGGGGTGCCACGCCCACAGGGGCCAGTGGAACCAAAATGCAAGTTTGCCCAGGGTGCCATTTTCCCTAAGGTCGGCCCTGCCTCAAAGAATTCTAGCAGATTGGTGAGGCATGATTTCCTTTTACAAAAACCATGTTGACTCTTCCCCCAACAAATTGTGTTCATCTATATGTCTGATAATTCTGTTCTTTACAATAGTTTCAACCAATTTTCCCTGTACTGAAATTAGGTTACTGGCCTGTAATTGCTGGAATCACCTCTGGAGCTGTTAAGAGCAGGGGACTGAAAGTCAAGAAACCTGGGGCTAGATTCACAAAGAAACTTAGTCGTGGCACGACACAAAACTTTTAGATGTCCAGAAACTCACTGGGATTCACAAAGTCTGAGTTCCGTGCCCAAGCTTCCTATACAATGAATGGGGAATTGGTTGACTTTTTTAAGTTTAGTGCTTATTAGTTAACCCTAACCCATTCCTTCCACAGATCCTATTCTCTTGCTTCCAATAAAGTCCCTCTTTGATATATTGGTATTTTGGGGGCTGTGACATTTCTTTGGTGGGGTTTGTGTTGCAGTACTTTAGTGTTTCTCATGTAGGGCTTTTATACGCCTTGCCAGCAGGGGGCACAGTGTTGTGGAAGCCCCAGGCTCCACAAAAAATAATTCAGGACCCAATCCATCTGAAGACAAGAGAGGGAAAAAGCCACACCCAACAGCAAGCAACAGTGAGGCAGCACCAGCCATACCTAGGGGAGGAGGGGCTACAGAGGTGACAAAAGTGACAACTTCTAATGCTCAGATTTTCAAGTAGCCTAAGGGAATTAAGTGCTCAAATGCCATTGAAATTCAATGGGAGTTAGGTACATAACTCCTGTAGATGCCCTTGAAAATCCTAGCCTGTCTACAATACAAAGATACTCAAATGTGTTAAGATCTAGGGAAGCTCTCAGCAAATCACAGGAATATGTGCTTTATCAGAAATTATATGATGTCGTGGCACATTATTTATCTGTTTGAAAATGGTGCTTTTGGATGAAACCTTCATTTTTAATAGCATAAGAAATAAGAAATAAAAACTTCATCATTCTTGATACTCTTCTCTCTGCCACATAACTGTTTTTCCAAAACTGAATGATGAAAACAAAAAACTAATTGTTTTTTAAATCAGAAATGGTTGTGGCTTTTTAAAATTGAAAACAGATTTTTCATGGGAAATGAAAATGTTTACTAACCCTCCAAAATATTTATTGAAAACCAAACACTTTCAAAAGCTGACTTTTTTTTCATTGACTTTTGACCAACATAAAATAAAAATTATTTTAAAATTCGCTCTGAAAAATCAGAGGAGCTCCTGCTGAGGGGCGGATTTGTCCGGCTGAAGAGGGGCAGGGACAGGTGGAGCCTGGCGGCTTCTTGAAGGGGGGAGATGTGTGGCAGGGCAAGGGTAAACCCCTGGAATGCCCTGCTAAAATGCTGGCTAAGCCCTGCTTTCTGGTAGGGAGGCCAGGGGCGGGGGCCCAGGCTGTCTGCAGAGAGCCCAGCTGCAGGCTCTAAGGAGGGCTGGCTCACTGCTATGAGTTGAGTTAAGTAGCGACAGCTGGGCTGAGGAGGGGGAGGGCTATAAAAGCCCAAAGAAAAGCTCCGTCAGGAGGCTAGCCTGGGAGGTAATAGGAGGGTTACATCTCTGTCTCCTCACCAGGGGAAAAGAGCCTCATGGGCCAGGAGGAGCCCCGGGGAGGGTCTGACTGTAAATAAAGACACAAGGGTGAAGCACCGAAAAAAGCGTGGGGACTATTTATTTTAACCACCCAACACAGGGCACAGGCACGAGAGAGTGGAAACCTGTGCGGACCCTGTGACAGTGGGGCTTTCCCTTCAACTCCTCCCTCTCCAGTTCCTGTCACACAGACAGAAAGTTAGAAGACCAGAAGTCCGAAGTGCAGGCAATGAAATGTTTATTAGGGTTAGTTTCAAGCAAGGATATTCATAGCTCTAACACCGCAGAGTCTTTACCCATGTAGCTGTTCCCCCCCCTCTTCATTCTTAGAAGGCCCAAATATACCAGCAGTGCATGCCCCTGGTCCCACGCCTTATAACTTATGGTTATGTTACGTTTTGGAGGGTCGTGAGTCCGGGGCCTTCATACCATCTCTTTTGTATCCCATGGGAGGGGTAAGGAGTGAGGTTGTGCTTCAGTCAGGGACAGGCATTTCTTTGGTTTTTAGTGTTGCTTACGCCTCCCCCCCATCCCCTTTTCCCCTCCTAGCTGTTTCTTGACCTTAGCTTGAGAGAAGAGTTAGACAGCCTTCCAGTGTATGCTCATATATTACACTCCCACCATACCCAGTAACACATTTAACTCTATCCCTTATCTTTTCTCATTATACTAACAAACCCATCTGGGTGGGAAAAGCAACACAGAGAGTCCTAGTATTTTGTTCACACATATTAGTAAGAATATAAAAATATCAAAAATTAGACTGGCAAACAAACCCCAAAATTCTGTCTCAGGAGAACAAACAGGCCTGAATCATCACTAACACTCCTAACAGGTACCTAAGAGGCTAACTTAGAGTTGTCATTGCTTTACCCTTCTTGGCATCCTTCAAACTCCCCTTTATAGCCCCTTTAATTTGACTCTACAATTCAGTCAGGCAGTAGTGTAGAATTGAACAGGAAAACTAAACCATATATAATATTTCTACAAAATAATACAGACATTTTCTCACTTTATCACACCTCCATTTTTATAGGCCCAAGTTGAAACACTGTCACATGGCCCAAGGATCACAAAAATAACTTTATTTTGTGATAACTAAGAAGTCCTACTCCTGCCCAAGAGTTTCCTCAGAGCCTCCTTGACTTCTTTGTTCCTCAGACTGTATATGATTGGGTTGAACATTGGAGTAATGACCGTGTAGAGCAGGGAGATTGCTCGGTTGGTGTCCACAGAACCACTGGAACCGGGCCTCATGTAGATGATAAAGCAGCTGCCAAAGAACAAGGTTACTGTGATGAGGTGCGAGGAGCAGGTGGAGAAAGCTTTGTGTCTCCCCTCAGCTGAGCGCATCTTCAGGATGGTGGAGAGGATGCAGACGTAGGAGGTGATGATCAGGACAAAGGGGAATATTATGAACACTACAATGAGCACAGCGTTGATAACATCATTCAGGGACGTGTCTGTACTCGCCAGCTTAAGCACTGGAATAACATCACAAAAAAAATGCTCGATTTTATTTGGCCCATGGAAGGATAACATGAATATAGTGACCGTTTGCTCAAATGCCACCACATTGCCTGCAATCCACACCACAGATGCCAAGCTAATGGTGACTTTTCTGCTCATGACGAGCGAATAATGCATGGGGTTGCATATGGCGACATATCGGTCGTAGGACATTACAGCCAGCAGGCAGCACTCCGAGTTGCCGAAGAGGAGGAAGAAATACATCTGGGCTGCACAGCCAAGGAAGGAGATGGTCTGATGCTCTGACAGGAGGTTGGACAAGGTCTTGGGGATGATGACCGAGGTGTAGCAGACCTCCAGGACTGACAAGTTCCTGAGGAAGAAATACATGGGGCTTTGGAGCGCCAGGTCAGCCACCGTGACAGCAATGATGAGGCTATTTCCTATCAGGATGATGAGGTAGATGAGTAAGACCAGGATAAAGAGAAGGAGCTGCAGATGCTGGAGGTCTGAGAAGCCCAAAAAGATAAACTCAGTCACTGTACTTAAGTTTCCTTCCATATCTCTGTCCTGATGAGATCACATATGGATTCCAACACCTCAGGGGCTAGGATGGCATAAGTAGATAGAATCACTGTTACAGGATCAGTCACATCCCTCTCCCCTCTCTCATCTCTCTGAGTGCACCCAATTCAAGTGTTTGGCATCTTCACCATACTCGGCTCTGGGTGGAATCTTGTCATCCTTCCATTCTTAGACAAGAACCCAGACACACGGCTCCATGTACCAACCCCTTATCACCCTGCAGGGTTTGGTTTTGGCCACCTGTGTCTCCTCTCTTTGGGAAGCTGTGACCAGTGACAGTGATCTACATCCTCCTTAAAACAAGGGGTTTTTTTTATTTTATTTTTTATTTATTTATTTAGCAATTGGAACAAAGCATTAGAGGAAAAAAATGATTTTAAAACAGCAAACAGCCTGCACACAGATTTAGTCTCATCTATTCCTTTGCATCTCTACAAGGAAAGATAGAGCAGGGTTTTTCCTTACCTTATCCTAGCTAGCCCAGATCCTCCTGTGTGTCTGTGCAACTCCAAAACTGGTTCTCAGACAGACTCACTCTGTTCAAACTGGACTGGGTGCTCCCCACAAGTGTGAGCTATAACTTCGCTCTGGCATTGTCTCCTAATGAAACTTAAGTGTAAGCTTCTAAGCAATTGTTAACCAGGGTCTCCTCTCTCTGTCCCTAGATGGACAGGCTGGATCTGCTACCAGGTTGCTCCCTAAGGTCTTGTCTACACCTAAAATGTAGGTCAATTTAGGTACACATAAAACTTAACTATATTGCTTAGGGGTGTGAACAATTCGCACCCCTGGGAGACTAGTTAAGCCATCCTCAACCCCAGTATAGACACTGCTAGGCCAATGGAGGAATTCTTCTGTCATCCTAGCTACTATCTCTCAAGGGGGTGGTTTTATTGCAACAAAAGAAAACCCCCTTCTGTTACTGTAGTCAATATCAGGCACTACAACAGTGTAGCTGCAGCCCTGTAGCTGTGCTCTTCTAGTCTGAGACTGGCTGATCCAGATACAATATTAATAATTATTACAGAGCACCCAAATATTTGTCACAGCTTCCCTACCTCCTTCAGTTTTATTCCATTAATGACAATGAGATATTACACTGTTGAAATACAAAACAATGGTGAGAAACGGATTTTAAAACAACAAACAGTTTAGAGGCATAGTTTGTCTTGTCTACTATTACATTTCACTACGAGCTAATTTAGATTGGCTTCCCTCTTAAATTACCAGAACACAACTGGGCCAATTTATTATCTCCTAAACTCTGAAGTCTGGTTTCAGAGTAGCAGCCGTGTTAGTCTGTATCCGCAAAAAGAACAGGAGTACTTGTGGCACCTTAGAGACTAACAAAGTTATTAGAGCATAAGCTTTCGTGGGCTACAGCCCACTTCTTCGGATGCATATAACATCATATGTGCATATATGCATCCGAAGAAGTGGGCTGTAACCCACGAAAGCTTATGCTCTAATAACTTTGTTAGTCTCTAAGGTGCCACAAGTACTCCTGTTCTTTTTCTGAAGTCTGGGTTAGATGAGAGATAAGCCTTTAGATTCAAGCACTATAGATGTCTTTGAAAATGACAGCCTTAATAGACAGAGTCAATAGAGTGATGAGAGTCATTCCTTAAGGTTACTTAGCTTGCTAGAGATACATGATGCACAGTACCTTTGAGAAGACAGAGAGAAAGAGAGATGAGGGACCATTCTGCAGATTAGATAGATAAGAGTAAGTTAGAGGGTATGATTAGATGAGAAGGAAAGAGAGATAGAAAGACAGAGAGATAAATTTTGCTCATTTTTCCTTTCAATTCTGGAGATCATTTAGCTGAGAACAGCTAGGGATGATGCACATGTGGTTGCAACAATAAAGAAGGAAAACACCACAATCTGTCTCGTAAACCTTCCCAGCTCTGGCAAGTCCAAACTGTTTCTGAAAGCCACTTACCTCTGGAAGAGAAGCTTGTCTGCTAGTGACCCTCAGAGGCAGGTCCTTTTTATACTGTTCAGTGACCACTGGGATAAAATCTGCAGGGTTCTCTCTGACTCTGAGCACCCCGGACAATTAGCAATTACATTTCTGTTTTAAGCACACTGAACAATAAAATTGACTCAGCAATACAGAACCTGTCTTTAAACTTCAGAGATGGGCTGACCCAGATTACA
>NW_020715957.1:22871-37066 GCF_002925995.2 Terrapene triunguis
GTGCATTGTGCAAACACTGACAGAAGACATCATCATTATTAAGATGTGTATGTTTCAATAAAGTCCTGATCCCTCGGAGACTGGACAATTTATCTCAGCTTCTCAATAATAAGATCCCAGAGGACATGGAATAAGGATGTAATAATTGCATCTTGAAATTTCCACAACCAATACAATTGGTCTCTAGGTAAAAAAAGGTTTTAGAAATAGCTGCCAGTGATGACAAGAGATTAGATCATGCTGGAGCTGGGAGTCATGTCATGCTACTCTGTGATGGGACATGGTCCCCACTTCACCACAATTGCACCATCTCTCTGGGCACTAATTGCCCCACCATTCTGGCACTCTCAGAATAAATCTTAGAATGCCCAGGACCCCTCTCATCCCTAGAGGACAGAGTTCAGGCACACTGGCAAGGTGTGCGTGTAAGGAAAATTCACAGACATTTTCAGGTTGTAGCTGACCTCTTGAAAGCCAAGGACAGCATTCTTCAGGGATGTCAGCTCTTCACACCAGGAATTTCTAGGTCTCCAATTCAGATCTATCCCATGGTAGGAGTGACTCCAGTTCATTACACTTACATGGCTGCTTCTGTGTCTTATATGTAATGAGTTTAGTTGGTCTCAGTCCAGCTGTCAGTGGACAAGTGTCTACAGGGGCGGTCCTAGACTAGCTGCCAGCAACTGGCACCCTAAGCGAACCATGCAATCAGAGCCCCCCCCCCAAACCCCAGGGGCAGATCTAGGCTCAGGTTTTTGGTAAACTGGGAAACATTTTACTCCTTTTTTTCCTTTTAATGTTTTTAATTTTTTTTTTAAACCAGAGGCTTAATTATTTGGTTTGTCTGTCCCTCTGTCCAACCGATGTTTTTGAGATCAGATAAAATAGAGACACAAAATTTTCAGAATAGATTTGTACATGACAGCTAGATGATATTTCAGTCCAATTTCAAATAAAAATGCATTAAAATGTTAATTATTTTTATTATTACAAATCCCAAACCATCCATTATGCTATCCTGCTTTAACTGCCATTACCGCCGCATCCAATATAGAAAGAAATAAGAAAACTCTTCAATGAACTTTAACCTGTATTTACAAAACACTCTGAATAAAAAACATTCTGTGCTCTTAAAAAATGACTTTTCTTGCTTTAAGTTTTGAAAATTCAGTCACTAGTTCTTTTAGATCCAGTTTTCCAGCTATTTCATGCTCTATTGACATTGTGGCAAGTCCAACAACTCTCTTGAACCATTGTTGAATGCGGGTATGTTTTTTATCAATTTTAACTTTGAGAAGCTACCTTCCCCACTAGCTAAGGAAACTGGCAAAGTTGAAAGAATACATAGAGCTATAAAACTGTTTGGAAAACTGTCTGTGAGTTTATTTTCACAAACAAACTTCAGTACTTCTTCAGGAGTGGAATGTTTCTTAAGTCATCTTGAAAAAGCCTGAAGCTCACTACACAAATCTGTAACATCAATGTCTTTTGAATTTTCATGAGTCAATGCTGACTCCAGTTTTATACAAAATTTTCTTATCTGTTTTGCTGTTTTCTTTTGCAAGCTGTGGATATCATATAGAAAACCAAATACTTACTCTAGCTGCTGCATCTGTTGAAATCTTTTGTCAACCGAGTGAATAGCAGTATCAAGAATTGCGAAGCAGAAATTCACTTTGAACCTTTGTTTTGGGTTCTGAATGGGTGTGTCTCGTCCTTTATACGAAAACTGCTGTTTCTTTTGCCGAATGCGAACTGGCTCTGGTTCAAATTCTGTCAGAAAGTCTCTTTCTTCAGCAAGCTCGAGAGAATCTACCAGTGTTCTTTCAAACCCTTCATCACTTCTGAATTCCTCCAGAATATTTTTATTTTGCTGCAGTTTTTGAATAGCAAAATGTATGTTCAAGTCATTTTCCTGAAGCTGCTTACTAGTGAGGTTAATCTCGAAAAGGATATTATACCATTAAATGAGTGAAGTCACAAATTTGAACTTGGAAAGGCCATTTGCAAGAGCTTCTGCATCTGAATGTGCCATATTGCCAGATGATCCAGTAAAGGTAGTATCATCAGAAATTTCAATTATGGCATCATAAATGTTTCCAAGTTCATAGCGAAGAGGCTTCAAAGCATCAATGTGACTCTCCCATCTTGTCTGTCTAAGTGGTTTTATAGTTAGAGAAGTCACATGGTGAGTCAGAATCTCCCAACGGCGTGTTGAGCCTGAGAAAAACACATAAACACCTTGCACCATGTCAAAGAAACTGCGTGCTTCCAAGCAGCATCTAGCAGCAGCAGCAGAGGAACTGCAAGGAACGAAAAAGGCCCTAGGATTGATTTCCATCATTCTCCTTTGCACACCATTGTCTTTACCCTTCATATTACTCCCATTATCATAGCCTTGGCCATGTAAGTTTTCAACAGATAATGATATTGTTTCAAGCTCTTGTAAAATAGTTTCAGTCATAAATGCTCCAATCGTTTCCTTCCGTGGTATGAAACCCCAAAAATGTGCCTTTATGAGCACTTCAACATTATCTTCATCTGCAGACTTTTCCATATCCACCAAACGAATGATCGTCATTTGTTCAACATGACTCATATCTGGTGTACAGTTGAGTATTATTGAAAAGTATTTTGCAGAATGGTCAGCTTCTACAAATTTATTTTTAATGGCATTTGCTAGGATTTGAATCAGTTCATTCTGCATATTTTTTCCTAAGTAATGAACCTGTGTTTCATGATCAGTTGATAACATTTACATAGATGCTCCTTCATGACTGGATCAAACAAAGCTAGGTATTCAACAAATATTAAAAAGTTTCCATTACCTGGAGTGTATAATTTTTCATTTCTACCACAGCCGCGGAATGCAAAATTTTGCCCACCGAGAATTCTCACTGAAGCAATCAGAGGCTCTAATATTTGTTGCCAATATTCTTCTTTTCCCTTGATCACATGTAAATTTTCTTCATTAATAGTTTTTCTTTTTTTCAATTGTAATTCAAGTTCTTTCCAATTTTGAAAACATTCCAAATGTTCTGTACTTTTCATGTGAAGAGAGAATTGAAGATATGTTTTTCCAGTCCTTCGAACCATTTTCAGTCAGTGATGTACCAATTGCATGATTTCTAAACAACTTGTAGCAAAAGCAAAACACTGAGTCCTTCGACACTGAATATTGTAACCAGTTTTGATGAATTTCTTCCCCATTAATGAGTTTCCTCTTGTAATGCTGAGCAGAGAATTTTCTTTTATTTCCATCTTTAGGGAAGGGAAATTCATGAACTTGTTCGGGTCCATTTTTCATACGAATTTACTGCACCCTATCATCACATCTGGGCCATGAAGCTGGGTCCCCATACTCTAACTTGTTTGTAACTTCCTCATCTTTCTTCCTTCTATTTCATTTACTTCAATTTCTGCATGTGTCTCTGAAGGTGAATAAATTTTCTCCACTTCCATATCAGTCTGATGCTGTGAGCTGCCTTCATCTAGAAATAAGTTTCCATCATCTTGGGTTTCCAAACTGCTTTTTTGTGGATGTGAGCTACCCTCATCTCAAAGTAATATACCTTCATCTTGATGTTCCAAACATACTTCCATGTGGATGTGAGCTAACCTCCTCTCTGAGTAAAATTCCTTCATCTGGATGCTGTGAACTGCATCCATCTTTATTTGGATTAAAGAGAAGATATTTCAGGAAGGATCCCTGCTGTTTTGCTTGGTCCTTTTCCTTCTCAGTCTTTCGTTTACAATACTCATCTCCTGAGGGTTTTATTTTTCCTCTTTCTGCCATGGGGCATTTGGATATTGTTATGTACTGTGCTCCCAATTGCAAGCATTATAGATGGCTGACACACCACATGGGTGGTGATTTAAACCACATTGCAGCCATCCCAACACGTCTTTTCACTGTTAAAGGTTCAATGATTAGTAACATTCACTCACTTACCTATTAAAACAGTTAGTTACAGCATTTACATATAAACAAAATGACCTTTTCGATGTTATAGCCTGACATTGGTTGCTTGGAAAGTAATCCCCTTCCTCACTGTTACCTGCTTGGAGTGTGACATCATCACTTTCATAGTCTATTAAGCGTTAAAGCTGTTACTTTTCTTTTATGGACCTTATTTATTACATGTGAACCAGTTATAATAAAGAAAAGTTCATAATTATATAGCCCGATAATAACGCTAAGGTTTAATAATGCTAAAAGATACTCATATTTTGGATTTATAATGCTGAAAGATGTTATTATTTATTCTTTAGCACCAAGAAACACAATTTTCCACAGTATTCACTTGATTCTTAACCATCTACCTGTGACATGTTAAAATGACTGTTTGACATGTATCAACTCACGATATCTCTGCTCTACATGAATTTCTGGTTATGTGACCTTGATGTGTATTTGAGCTAGGTGTCACTAACATTGCAGTTCTTGTCACTGGCGGATGTGTTTCATTGTGGCTGAGTTATTGCTTATCAAAATTGTGGAGTGGGTCATCTTGACCCTACGTCACAAATTGAAAAAAAATCACTAAAATATAATTTATTTTTGCAGTAAATAAAATATTTGACATATTAATAAATTCTCAGAAATGTAGAGAAATGAATTATAATTCATATTCCCTCCGTACGCACATGGGAATTGAAATGATATCTTCATTATTTTATTTGTATTTCTTTTCATTTTTTTCTTCTTTTTTTTTTTTAATTTGATTTTTTCCTCGAATTTGGCTCCCCATTTAACTTGGCACCCTTGGTGACCTCCTAATTTGCCTGTATGGACAGGCCGCCCCTGAGTGTCCATATCTAAGGCAGATTTACCAACAGCCTTGGAGCGAATTTACAGCCCTTCAGCAAATGCATCATAGAGGCCAAGGGCTACATTTGAAATTCATACTAGTGTAACACCCATCTCCCTTAGGCTGCTTTAAAAATCCCAGCCTAAACCTGAAAAGGCCTTGTGTGGTGCCTAGGCCTTGAGTGTGTTTCACCCTGAAGGATCATGGAGATTGAACTAGCTTGGGACACCCAGATGCAGGCTCCCCGAGGCAGGGTTGAGGAAGGTAGGTGGGACAGTGTGCCAGAACACTCAGCACTTCCTCATTAGCCAGAGCTTCTTGATGGATCAGTGGAGGAATTCTCTCCCTATGCACAGAACTGCACTACTGCCTTCTCTAATCCTGATTTTCTTCACTGTCCTTTGAGACTTCGAATATTGGCCATAGACAAGTTAGGACCCTGAAGGGAATGGTCTCAGCATTTACAGCCAATGTTTTTTTGCCTGTGATTCTCTCCAGGAGTTCTGGTATGATAATAATAATAATAATAATAATAATAATAATAATAATAATAATAGTTGGTTCATGGCCAGGATTTATTGGTGACTCATGGAATTTTACAAAGCAGCTTTCCCCCTTTTAGGCTTAAAAATCTTGTATGCTGGAGGGTTGTATGTTAAAAAAAAATTCTCCATGATGTAATGCTAAGGGATAATAAAATCTTTCTGATTTGTCAATATATCGACTCTTCTTCTGGCGGCCTCTGGCTTGCACTGATGTTCACCCCCTAAAGAGATCATATGTTTAGAGCAGATAACTGAGCATCAGGGTCAATTTCTCTCTCTGGAATAGGAATGAGGAATAGGTCTAGTGGTTAGATTGGGAGGCAGGAGGGGGGTCAAGACTTTTGAAATCAATTCCTGACTCAGAGAGAGAAGTGGGGTCTAGCGATTAGTTCAAGGGATAAAAGGGAATCAGGACTCCTGGATTATTCTCCCAGATCTGTAAGGAGAGTTGATTCTGGGTTTTTGGCATTAACTATGGAAGAGGAGTGTGATCCACAGCTTAGCCTCACCCTGACATAACAGAGTGATGTAGATGTTGCCATAGTTAACTGTTTCCTTGCTGATTAAAGTCCGTCAGGAGGTTGTGATGGTCCCCAGGCTTTGCAGGTCCCAGTACGCCTCATTCCCTGGCTGGCATGCTTACCAGTCTCCTAGGCCCCCTAGCAGCCTGACTGGATGGCTCCCTGATTCCCAGGTGCAATGCACTCAGGAATCCCATATCTCCGTGCTCCTAAGAAGCCCCAAATCTCAGGGGTGCCCATTCCCTGGCTGGCAGTCTGTCTGGGCCATCAGGCTCCCTGGAATGCCCAGCTTCATGGACTCATCTTAAAATCATAGAATCACAGAATACCAGGGTTGGAAGGGACCTCAGGAGGTCATCTAGTCCAACCCCCTGCTCAAAGCAGGACCAATCCCCAACTAAATCATCCCAGCCAAGGCTTTGTCAAGCCTGACCTTAAAAACGTCCAAGGAAGGAGATTCCACCACCTCCCTAGGTAACCAATTCCAGTGCTTCACCACCCTCCTAGTGAAAAAGTTTTTCCTAATATCCAACCTAAATCTTCCACACTGCAACTTGAGAGCATTACTCCTTGCTCTGTCATCTGGTACCACTGAGAACAGTCTAGATCCATCCTCTTTGGAACCCCCTTTCAGGTAGTTGAAAGCAGCTATCAAATCGCCCCTCATTCTTCTCGTCTAGAGACTAAACAATCCCAGTTCCCTCAGCCTCTCCTCATAAGTCATGTGCTCCAGCCCCATAATCATTTTTGTTGCCCTCTGCTGGACTCTTTCCAATTTTTCCACATCCTTCTTGTAGTGTGGGGCCCAAAACTGGACACAGTAGTGCAGATGAGGCCTCACCAATGTCAAATAGAGGGGAATGATCACGTCCCTCGACCTGCTGGCAATGACCCTACTTGTACGGCCCAAAATGTCGTTAACCTTCTTGGCAACAAGGGCACACTGTTAACTCATATCCAGCTTTTCATCCACTGTAACCCCTAAGTCCTTTTCTGCAGAACTGCTGCCTAGCCATCATGGCCGTCCCTAGGTATTCTGCTGGGGGGAGGGACCGGGGGGGCTGGCCCCAGGCCTGTGGGGGGGAGGGCCCCAGGGCTCTGTGGGGGAGGAGCGAGCCCCAGGCCTCCGCTTGGGGGGGCAGGGCTGGCTTGGGGGGCACGGTGGAACCACCCCCCAGCACTCACCAGATGCATGGCTGGGGCCGGGTTGCTGCACTCCTGCCACCAGTGAGTTCAGAGCCCCAGCCCTGCTGCAGAGCTCAGGAGAGTGGGAGTGGGGCTGGGCAGGGGGGGGAGAGGCGGGGCTGGGGCGGGGAAGGGATGGGGGCCCTGGAGAAGAGCCGGAGCAGGGGCTGGAGCAGCACGCAGCTGCGCAGGGCACCAGGAAATTTGGTGCCCAAAATTTCCTGGTGCCCTATGCAGCTGCGTGCTTTGCGGATGGGTAAGGATGGCCCTGCTAGCTATTCAATCCCTAGTCTGTAGCGGTACATGGGATTCTTCCATCCTAAATGCAGGACTCTGCACTTGTCCTTGTTGAACCTCATCAAATTTCTTTGTCCCAATCCTCTAATTTGTCTTGGACTCACTCTGCCTGTTCGATCAGCCATCCAGCCTCCCAATGTCCCTGGGGCCCTTTCCACCTGTGGGCTGCTGGGAAGTCAGGGCTCCCAAATGTCTCACTCCCAGGGCTGCCTGGCTCCCAGAGCTCCTCATTCTCCAGCTTGTGGACTTCCCTTCTCTCAGCACTACCCACTGCATGGCTCACAGACTTCCCATGCCCCTAAGCTCCACAGGCTGCCCAGCACTCCAGCTGTTCTCCGCACAGGGCATTTTTGAAAATATGGTCTTCTACCAATGGCTGCAATTTAAAAGATT
Source organism: Terrapene triunguis (assembly GCF_002925995.2). Classification (NCBI taxonomy): domain Eukaryota; kingdom Metazoa; phylum Chordata; order Testudines; family Emydidae; genus Terrapene; species Terrapene triunguis. The sequence goes on from NW_020715957.1 coordinate 30,624, forward strand.
AAAGAGCCATTTTAGTATCTGGTATTTACTCCTCATGTACTCATTATTACTAGAATACTTATTATTATCACTCCCAATTTACAGATCGAGAACTGAAACACAGAGTATAAGGACGTGATTTTCAAAGGAGCCTAAGGGAGTTAGGTGCAAAAGTGGATTGGAGCATCTAACTTTTTTAAAATCCTGTGAAAAATTTGGTCTATGAAACTTGTCCAAGGTCAAACAGGAAATCTGTGGTAGAAGAGGAAATATCTCTCACTCTCTCTCCCTTCTCCCCATATAATCTCTCTCTCTCTCTCCAATTAGCTACTTATTCTTATTATATTATTAGCACCTTATAAATCTTTCTATCATGTATTTGAGCGACAAGTTTTTGGAAAATGTCCTTTTTCAAAATCAACTGAATCTATATGGCTATCGATATGTCAGAGGAAGTAGGATCTTTTTCTGACTGAATTTTGAACACTTCAGAACAGATTCTGAAAGGTATTCAGTCACCTAGTGAGATTTTCAAAAGCATCTAGGGCACCTAATACACACTCAAATCAATGACTGTTAGGTGCTTTTGAAAGTCCAGTAGACACCTAAAATACTTTAAAAACCTTGCCCTCTGTGTGATTCTTTATCCTTTGCTGCCCTCTGGTGCTCATTTGATTTCATATAAAATTAGATCAGTTTGAACTCTCTGCTTTCTCTTTACTGGTTTAGTGCACTTCTTTTGTGAATAGAGCTAGTTGAAAATGTAGAGATGGAATAGTTTTTTCTCCTGAAAAGTGCTAATTCAACAAAATCAAAACATTTTTTTTTTGTGGGAACATCAATTTTGTTCAAATTTTCTACAGGAAAATAGGATCAAAATGTTTCACTTTCACTTTGTTACTTGGACTATTCATTGAAAAGAAACAATTTTCTAAAGTTGAAACAGAACAGTTTGTAACAGTTCATTGTGTGAAAAAAAATCAAGATTTTGCCTTTTCAGGATTAAATGACATTTCAAAATCTTGGCATTTCCTGTGGGATTGAAATTCAATTTTTCAGACAGGGAATTTTTAGTAGGGAGGTGCTGTCCTTTGAATGGTGGTAGAGTTTTCTCTTAGTACAGATGGAAACAACCCAGCATATTAGAGAGAAATGTCACCTAGTTGAAGTCTGCTGAGTTCAGTTGGTAGAGGCAGGTAGTGCTTTGCAAGAAGGTAGCCCTGTTCTCACAGAATTGGGTCCCTTACCCAAAGTTGATCTGAGTAAATCTGAGGCTGTTGCAAATCTGTTCAGTTGTGGCAATCAGTTGTGATTCCCAAGATGAGTGTGTAATAAAGCAAAACACAAAACATTCAATAAATTCTTGGAATATTTAGCAGACACATTTTTGGTTCAGAAGGTGGAGGAAGTAACCAGGGAGACACTCATTTTAGACTTAATTCTGACTAATAGGGAGGAATTGGGTGTGAAGCAAACACTGAAGGGAATTTAGGTGACAGTGATCATGAAATGATAGATTTCATGATTCTAAGGAAAGGAAGGAGTGAGAGAAGCAAAACAAGGACCATAGACTTCAAAAAAGCAAATTTTAGCAAACTCAGATAACTGATAGGTAAGGTCCTTAGTGAAAAATATCTAATGGAAAAAGAAGTTCAGGAGAGCTTATAGTTTCTCAAAGAGACAATATTAAAGGTGCAGCAACAAACTATCCCAATGCAAAGGAAAGATTGGAAGAGTAGTGAGATGCCAAGATGGTTCCACCAGGAGCTCTAAAAAATCAAAAAGGAATTGTACAAAAAGTGGAAACATGGACAAGTTGCTAAGGATGAGTACAAAAGAATAGCATAAGCAGGTAAGGACAAAATCAGAAATGTTATGGCACAAAATGTGTTACACTTGAGCAAGGAATATAAATGTCATAACAAAGAGGTTCTATAAATACATTATGAGCAAGAGAAAGATGAAGGAAAGGATAGGTCCTCTATTTTAGTGGGGAAGGAGAGCTTATAATGGATGACATCAAGAAGGCAAAGATATTTAATGCCTATTTTGCTTCAGCCTTCACTAAGAAGATAAACTGTGACCAGATACTTAACACAATGAATATTAACAACAAGGGGAAGGAACACAAGACAAAATGAGGAAAGAGCAGGTTAAAGAGTATTAGAATCAGTTAGATGTATTCAAGTTGGCAGGACCTGATGAAATTCACCCTAAGATACCTAAATATTGCTGAAGCAATCTCAGAAACATCAATGATTATCGTTGAGAAGCTCGTGGAGTACACATGAGAACCCAGAGGACTGGAGAAGGACTAACAGAGTACCTATCTTTAAAACTGGGAACAAAGAGGGTCTGGGGAATTATAGACCAGTCATCCTAACTTTGATACTTGGAAAGGTACTGAAAGAAATTATTAAACACTCAATTTGTAAGCATGTAGAGGATAACAGAGTTATAAGGACATTTGGCATAATGCAATTTTTTATTTTCTTGTATAATTTTGATGGATAATATTGATGTTTATTTTTTATATTTGCAGCCATTTAACTTTTCAAAGTTGCACAAAGTTATGACTTTTAAGCATTTTTATTTTTATTTTTATCAATTTAAGTTTTCACAGTCGTGGGAAATTATGGGGGTGTCAGACAATAGGAGGGGACCAGAGACCAGAAAATAATTATTTAATGACAGTAGATGCTGAGATTCAAAAAGTTAAAGTTTCAATATAGATTTGTCAAGAACAAATCATTCCTAATCTGCCTATTTTCCTTCGTGGACAGGGTTACTGGCCCAGTAGATGAGAGAGAAGATGTGATAGATCTTGATTTTAGTTCCTACACAGTCCCATGTGACATTCTGGTAAGCAATCTAGGGAAATGTAGTCTAGATTAAATTACTATAAGCTAAGTGCCAACCTACTTGAAATACCTTACTCAAAGAGTAGCTATCAGTGATCCACTGTCAAACTAGGGGGATGTATCTAGTGGAGTCCCATGGAGGTCTGTCCTGGGTCTGGTAATATTCATTTTTTCATTAATGTCTTGGATAATGGAGTGGAGAGTATGCTTATAAAATTTGCCGATGAAACCAGCCTGGGTGGAGTTGCAAGCACTTTGGAGGACAGGATAAGAATTCAAAATGACCTTGACAAATTGGACAATTGATCTGAAATCAACACGATGAAATTCAATAATAGCAAGTGCAAAGTACAACACTTAGAAAGGAAAATTCAAATGCACAACCACAAAATTGGGAAAACTAGCCAGGTGATGGTACTGCTGAAAAGAACCTTGGGGTTATAGTGGATCACAAATCGAATATGAGTCAGCAGTGTGATGCATTTACAAAAAAAGGCTAATATCATTCTGGGGTTTATTAACATGAGAGACATATGTTAGACATGGGAGGTAATTGTTCTACTCCACTCAGCACTGGTGAGACCCCAGCTGGAGTACTGTGTCCAGTTCTGGGCACCACATTTCAGAAAAGATGTGGATAAATTGGAGAATTCAGAGGAAAGCAACAAAATATGAAAAAAAATAAAAGTTTTAGAAAACGTGTCTCATGAGGAAAGGTTTAAAAATCTGGTCATGTTTAGTCTTGAGAAAAGAAAGACGGGGTGAGGGGGAAGAGGTGAAAACAGTCTTTAAATATGTTGAGGGCTGTTATTGAAGAAGATGGTGAACAAGTGTTCTTCATATCCATTGAAGGCAGGGCAAGAAGAAGCAGGCTTAATCTGCAGCAAAGGAGATTTAGGTTAGAAGTTAGGAAAAACTTTCTAACTCTCAGGGTAGTTAAGCTCTGGAAGAGGCTTCCAAGAGAGGTTGTGGGATTCCTGTCACTGGAGGATTCTAAGAACAGGCTGGACAAAGGGATGGCCTGCGTATTCCTTCCAACCCTACATTTCTATCATTCTAATACTCTTAGTCTCCTTTCAAAAGCCTGATGTTACCTGTGCTGTTCCAGAAGCAGATCAGGGACTTACTGCGACCTAGAGTCCCATTCTGGCATCTAGTTCCCTTCATGCTTCCTGAAGGGACTAATTAGCACCAACTCTGTGGCTGTCCCAGATTACTTAACCCCCCAAACCAGTTTATCTCTGCTGTTCAGCATTTTGGTGGCTGTGTGTGTGGGTGTCGGGGGGGAGTGGAATATAGGTTCCACCCATTCCCATACTCTGCCATCCATCTTGTTGGACTTCTGCATTGTCTCCATGGACGCTGTAATCCCATCTTCACTGGAGTCCATTCTATGGGTAGCTCATGCAGGGAAATAAAGGAGCACCTGACAATCTCATACTCCCCTGCCCACGTATACAATGCATCTCCATTGTGCCCTCCACAAAATTGGCCAGAATTTCAATGTCTCCTGCTTCAGCAGGACCTCCCTGAACACAGATGATGATTCAGGGCCCTTCTTGGAACCCCCTCTAGTTTGTCTATGTCATTCTGGTAAGACAGTATGCAGCCTTGTTACAGACAAGAAATGGAGGCGGATAAAATATGAATTTACTTGCCCCAAGCAACCCACAGTGATGGAGCAGGGAATTGATCTCTTCTGAAAGCAAACCTAATGCATTACCACAAGACCATTTTAAGTTTTCCCACATTGAAGGAAGGAATGATGTATCATTTTAGGTTTCCTGCATAATTGATATCCCCCCACATTTTGGGGTTTTGTCACACATTACATCCTTTGTTTAGACTTGGAGAAATAAAAAAGATGCTATTGGATTATGCAATTAATGGATCTGCGCCATATATGCTTGCAAGTTCAGGGGGAGGGATAGCTCAGTGGTTTGAGTATTGGCCTCCTAAACTCAGGGTTGTAAGTTCAGTCCTTGAGGGGGACCACTTAAGGATCTGGGGCAAAATCAGTACTTGGTCCTGCTAGTGAAGGCAGGGGGCTGGACTTGATGACCTTTCAGTTCTATGAGATAGGTATATCTCCATTTATTATTAAGTTGCATGTGTGTGTGAGTGTTTAAATTGCTCCATGACCTAGCAGGATTTCCTGACCAGGACTGTAAAAACATGTTTTGCACTTCACTGCTTTCAACAATACAGAACTCTTTAATGCAACAGTGTAATTACCACACCAATCAGCAATTCTTTCAAATGCATCTGATAGCTGTATTTATGGCATGATGGGCAGATGAATAAAATCCAAAGCAATGCTTTAAAACATTCCCAGAACATAACAATGGCCATAGTGGGTCAGACCATTTGTCCATACAGTCCAGTGTCCTATCTTCCAACAGTGGCCGGTGCCAAATGCTTCAGAGGGAATAAACAGAGTATGGCAATTATTCAATGATCCATCCCCTGTCACCCAGTCCAAGCTTCTGGCAGTCAGAGGTTTAGAGGCACCCAGAGTATGGGGTTGAATGCCTGACCATCTTGACTAAGAGCCATTGATGGACCTATACTCCATGAACTTATCTAATTTATTTTTGAACCAGTTTATCATAGAATCATAGAATATCAGGGTTGGAAGGGACCTCAGGAGGTCATCTAGTCTAACCCCCTGCTTAAAGCAGGACCAATCCCCAGACAGATTTTTGCTCCAGATCCCTAAATGGCCCCCTCAAGGATTGAATTCACAACTCTGGGTTTAGCAGTCCAATGCTCAAATCACTGAGATCTCCCTCCCTACTTTTGGCCTTCACGACATCCCCTGGCAATGGGTCCCATAGGTTCACTGTGCATTGTGTGATGATATACTCCTTGTGCTTATTTTGAACCTGCTGCCTATTAAAATTCATTGGCTGACCCCTGGTTCTTCTGTTATGTGAAGGGGTAAATAACATTTCCTTATTCACTTTCTCCACACCAATCATGATTTTATAGACTTCTATCATATGCCTCCTTAGTTGTATCTTTCCTAAACTGAACAGTCCTAGTCTTTTAGTCTCTCCTCATATGGAATGTGTTCCATACCCTAATAATTTTTGTTGCCTTTCTCTGTACGTTTCCCAGTTCTAATATATATTTTCTGAGATAAGGTGACCAGAACTGCATGCACTATTCAAGGTATGGGCATACCATGCATTTATATAATAGAATTATGATATTTTCTGTCTTATTTCTATCCCTTTCTTAATGGTCCCAACATTGTGTTAACTTTTTTGACTGCCACTGCACACTGAGTGGATGTTCTCAGAGAACTATCCACAATGATTCCAAGATCTCTTTCTTGAGTGGTAAGAGGTAATTTAGACCCTATCATTTTGTATTTATAGTTGGGATTATGTTTTCCAATGTGCATTACTTTACACATACCAACACTGAATTTCATTAATGGTTCCCAATCCTGCTGGAAAGGTATAACAAGTGGGGTTCCACAAGGGTCTGTTTTGGGACCGGCTCTGTTCAATATCTTCATCAACGACTTAGATATTGGCATAGAAAGTAGGCTTATTAAGTTTGCAGATGATACCAAACTGGGAGGGATTGCAACAG